>NC_133619.1:120731006-121034256 GCF_048593235.1 Sminthopsis crassicaudata | reverse complement strand
TAAAGCCTGGATCAAGTGAGAAAGGGTTATCACAAAACGGAAAACAACAACAACAAAAACCCTTCCGAACCAAATACTTTGGACTTGACAACAACGCCTGGAACTGTTCAAACTCGTATGGGAAAGTATCCAGGTTGTTGGAGAAAGTAACATTCCTTGAAATTTTCTCAAGTGCTTGTGACTCATAGGTGGTCTAAAGGGTTCAGAATTGGCAATGTTAAAAGTCTGAGGAAAGTTGATGATTTTAAACCGTGATAGTACAGCCTCTTTTTGACTTCCTTTTAATGATAGATTTTCACTGGGTGCAAAGGCATAGACTGGGAGTAAGAGAGGCTGTACCGGAATTTGGGACACATTGGATACAATTGAATTACTCTAAATGAATAAAGTCTTTTAAAATGTTGAAGGTTAAAGTAAGAAAAGAACAAATGGCTACATTTTTAGTTCTCTCCATTTTCACGTAGAATAAATAGTCTTTGCCAGCTACTTACACTTGCAGAAAGGGAGCTAGATGACTGCTTTGCTTCCTGAAGCTGAATTCCCTGGCCCATCACCAAGAGCACTTTGCTCTACTTTAATTGACATGGCAATCATTATTGGCAACAGGGAGAAATATTGCTGCCACAGAAGACGATATGTAATCCTAAATCTGCAGCATTGCATGAAATAATTAAAAAACATTAGGATAGCCACTATTTTCAATGGAAGAGCCATGAATATGAAAAAAAGCACTAAGTGTGGATGGAGGGCTCTCTTTTTCTTCCAGCGGGAGGAGACTTGGTTCTTGCTTAGCTTTAACTAGCAAGAACATTGGAATTAGGGAGAAGAGGTACTTGGTTTGAAATCTGAACATTTTTACCATCTGTTTAAGTACATGTATGATTTTGATGCCAAACAGTGCAGGAAAGCACATGCTCAGCAACTTATAAAGATGTTAAATAACATACAGTAAAACAAGTTAGTGAAAAAGTAGCTTATTAAGTTCATTCTGATTTCTAGCTTAGAATTTACTAGTACCTGTATAACCTAACCAAAGAACTACCCAGTAGGGTTTTAGTCTTTAAAACTTTATTTCCTCATTCTGGAGAGGAATTCTAAATGAGAAATTTAAAAAATCCTCTTTTACTTGAGTAAAATATTTTAATTTTGGTTACACATAGATTTAAGGCCACTTATTATTTTCTGAAGCCAAATGCTTGTTTGCTGAGTAAATCTGAAAACAGTATTTTTGCATTCTTCTTTCATCGAATTTGTTAGAAGGTGGAATCTATCCAGGTAATTCATTTGTAGAGAAATCTAAGTACCAAATGCTGTCCAGTTGTAGAGACTTATAAAATGGAGTATTTTTAAAAGAAGGCAAATAAATGCTTAAAAGTTATTGGAGCAATAAAGTGGTATCTTGAGGCTAGTGCAACAGAATATAGAATGAGACCTGGTTGCCTTATGCCTTTACTCTAAAATGAAATAAATCCCTTTTTGCATAGCCTATCTATGTTATAAAAGAAAGGAAATTGATCCTAGCTCCTGAGTATGTAAGATGTCATTCTCTGGAGATTTCCTGGCCTCCAGGTCTTTCTAGTTTTTTGTTTGTTTCACTACTTTTCTTAGAAGTATCTTTTGAAAAGATTTTGTAAGAAGCAATTTTCAGGAAAAGTATTTAAATTTGTGCTTTTTTCTTTAATTCTTAAAAAAAATGAAGCTTGTACTGTATCTTATTATGCCCATTAATAGAATTAAGGATGGAAACAATTTTAATCTTAGATGATTTATGACCCAATGTACATATAGAGTATGTGAATATTTTACATTCATCTTTTAATTTTCAAATTCATTTACTAATGCTATGAATGTCATAAATTAGTCCAGTCCCTTATATCATGTGCTGTACATACTAAGGCATCATATTCTGGTCAGTTTCCTTATTCCCATTTCTGTGAAAAAATTGAGTATGAAACAAATATAATTGTATAACTGAGTTTGGTCCACTATTATTTGCTTGAATCTTAGTCATCTCTAAATTTCTATTGATTTGATGCCATCTTAAAATTAAATATTTGTATTTTTAATCTGCTACTATTTTTTTTTTCTTTTTGAAATGGGGATAGTGAGGGTTAGAGTTTTCTATTATAGTCTCTGCCTAGCAACAGGTTTTTTTTCTTTCACAAAGAACTGTTTTTATGATAGAATCATTGAATGACATAAAATGATAGGAATGAGTGATAATATAAGGAAAATAATTTCATTTCTTTTAGTATTTTAAATACTATCTCAGATTTGATAATTATTAAAATGTTAGTCTCATTGCAGTGTGAAGTAAGTTACTATTGTTTGTTCAATGTCTAGTGGGCCAGAGGTGAACACCACAAAAAATTAGTAAGGCCAATTATATTTATTTATTGGTTCATTAGACAAGCATATCCAGAACTTAAGTTCTAGAGATTTATATCTGAAACTGAATTCAGAGGTCACAGGGTTCAACTCCTTCACTTTGTAGATAAGAAAACAAGTCTAGAAAAGTGAAGTGATTGCATGGAGATCTTTTGACTCCAAATGTAGGGTGTTTCCATTATACTTATTCTTTCTTTTAAGGGGGACCTGAAGAGACATATTTAACAATTGAAAGAATTAGTGGTTCTTAATGATTGAAAGATTCAGTGATTCTTACTTATGTCCACATACCCATAAAATTCCATCCAAACCATCAAGCAAGCATTTTCCATAAGTACTAGGTTCTCATCTCTCAAACTCATATGCCTGTCTTTATAAATTTTGTGAATTTTTAATCTATTAAGTCTTTTGGTTGAATCTGATGTTTTGTATATCTTCTAGTTGGAGAACTAAGGATTCAATAGTTAAGAGAAATTGACTGTGCTTTTCTTAAAAAAATGAATCCCTTGCCCTTCAAGTTGGAACTAAACCAGAATATAGCCTTTAATAAAAAACTGATAATTTTCTGGTGAAATTAGACTGTGTTGATAATCTACATAATTTTGGTAAAGAAGTCTACTCTGAGATCTTAGTTATTTGCTTCCCAAACCCTCTATTCACCTTAAGACTGTTAGCTGCATCTCCCCAGATCAAAACAAATTGAGGGTTGGCAATTACCTGATAAATATTGACAATGTTGATAATTAATTTGGGTAATTCAGGCCTTGCAAGAATACTTATGCCTAAACACCTTGGGAAAAATTGGGGAACAGGAAAGAGGCAGGGACACTGATTGTCCAGGTAATTTTGGCCATTATAAGACTAGTTCAGATTAGATGAAGACTATTCATGTTGATCCATAAGTACTTTGATATTTGGAAGCTCAACTTCTTAATCATTAGTTTCATTTAAAAATGAAAAGGTGATGGTGAGGCATCTTGAGTTCACTAGTGGTTAAAAAACCAGGTACCATTATTATTAATAGTGTTTTATCTCTTTTGAAACCATATGTTTGACAGGATATCTATTTTTATACATGTAGATTATGAGCCATATTCATCCTAGTTTTTAGACTGAATGGTGTAGAAAACAGAAATCCCTTGAGGATGTTAGTGACCAAATTAAATTTTTTCAATACTTACTTTACTTTTGTGTTTTATATTGGGTTGTATTTTGATTAAAGTGTTAAAAATCTAGAACACATTGTATTTGACATTATTGTGTTTATATCTCTAGCAAGGAAAAAAAAACCTTCCCAATTCCACATTCTTGCACAACATATGTACATGGCAGCTTCTCTGAAGAAATTCATTATTAGTGAAAGAATATTCACAATTGGTTTATTTTCAGGTAAACTCACAATACAAACTGCTTATGATCCAGTTTTCTTTAATGCAGGGAATTTTTATGAAGCTTGGATAAAGTACTTTTTTTGTGTAGTAGCTATACATATCACTGAAATCATACTGAGTTCCCCTCTAAGAATAGATATTTTTCTAATCTTACAGAAAAATCAGTACATTATTAATGGAAGTTATGATAACTTTTAGGAGAATATTGTCACATAGAAAAGTCTTGATGGAGAAGTATAAACTCATGAAAAGTTTCTTTCACAGGGAAAATTATTTTATTCAGTTGATTGAAGGTTTACCTTAATAACAGGCTATAGACTATGAATCTATGTTGTGAACCAATTGAAGAATATTCTTTGTCCTGGATTTTGAATAACTAGTCATTTATGATTATTAAAAGGGCTATTTTTCTTCACTCTGAGGACATTTAGATAGTGGATGAAATTTCTTAGATGACTTGTTTAATCTTTATTTTTTCAAAATAAGTCTGTTATATACAAAGTTCTCTTTGGTTTCCAAAAGTAATACTGTTGGCAAAACAACTTCTAGTAATTATAGACTAAAAGGTAGAGATTTTAATTCTATTCTGGGGTGTCCTGAAAATTTTATTTTCAATATAGAAAAGAGTAGGTAGAATTTGGACAAGTGGATTTGTATCTTCACCTAGGTCATATTTTCTAATAAGTATAGAGGTATAAGAACAATCATAATGTAAAATAATCCTGTTGCCTTTTTGACTTTAAAAGTAGTTGAAAGTTCCTCTATTTCTGTTTCAATACAAATACCAAAAAGATGCAAGACTCCATCATAGATGGTTATTTGAAAGAAGTCAATGATCATACATTATTTACATTTTTTTCATGTAGACTAATACTTTGATAAATTGAAGAATGCTCTGCTACTAATTAGCTATGTGAATTTGAGCAAATGATTTCACTTTTCTGGACCTCAGTTTCTTTATATTTAATGAAAAGTTAGGCTGGATGGTCTCTAAAGTAGCTTCCCAGCTCCCTATCACTATGATTCTGTGAATAAAAGTTGCTGTTCTACTGTCAGCTGAACAATGTAAAATTCCCACACAGCAATTTTTTATAGCTTTCAGTAGGTTATTTCAGGTTTTGAGATCTTTTCCCTCCTCTTCTAAATTTTGTGGAAGTGGTATATGTCATTTAATATAAAATTTTAAATCATTATTGTGAGCTAATCAGGAAACCAAGGTGGGAAAATTACCACTTCATTTGATAATAAGCTGATTTAAAACCCTTCTCATTTGTATACAGTTATGGGGAAAAATTCTTAAGATGTCTTCTAAATGTTCTAGAGATTTTTATTTTCCATGTTCACAACTAGTTGTATAACATCCTCAATAGTGTTTCCCTTCTATTATTGTGGAGTAATAAATCCTTGATTATGTGACTTGTTATGTATTCTATTAAATGCTAAAAGCAAAATAATCATTCACTACTTTAATTATTCCTTCTGTTTATTGGGTATGAATTCATAGGAATCTTGTCTGATTTCAGTTAAAAAATTTCCTAAACAGTGGGAAAACTTCCCAAGTTGTTATGGGAATAATGATGTGTTTGGTATTATCAAATGAACTTCTCATTATATAATTGACCAGCTGTGCCAGGAAGTGAATAGATTCCTTCCCTTGATGAGCTTGTGCCCAAGAAGGCACAGACAACATGGTTCAGAATGGAAAGAACAATTCTGATTGGTGAATGTTTTTCTTTACCTCAATTCTCTGTAGCATATGTACCTTTTTAGGAACATGGGGAATGTAGGTGGTGATGACAGCAGAACTGTGGATTAAAGCTGGTAAAGAAAAGGAAAAATATAAAAAAATATGTCTTAATTAAAATTGATATTTACAAAGGTGAAGAGCAGAGATAGAGAAAGTGATTAACTCCATTTTTAATATTGGGGGATTTTACTGCATAAATATCATTCACTGAGGTCATTCAGTAAAATCCCCCAATATTATCTGAGAAGGAATTCTATATCATTGTTTTCCAGATTGAGGGAATCAAAGAAGCTATTGCTAGAGGACACCAAGTAGCTATTTGTGCCATAGAATTACAGCAGCAAACTTTGTTTTTTGAAGAGTATGAGTCAACTTTCCTCTACATCTCTTCCAATATTTAATGCCTCCCAGGGTGAAAAAAAGACTTTTGGGTGCTTTCTGGCATTTAAAGGGACAATGTGGTTTGTACAAGTTGTGTAAGATGGAAAAAAATCTTGAACCATTTTAGAGAAGAGGAAAGGTTATAAAGTTATGTGTAGATAATGCTTTAGGTTTTCATATTTTGAAAAGAGGGTTTTTAAAATTTCTGTAAGCTCTTTATTACTTATATAAAAATCAATTTTTAAAGACAGTTTTAAGTTCTATTCTGATGCTTTATTATGGTGTTCAATTGAGCCTGGGGTTATCCAAGACCATGCTAGCAAAGTGTAGCTGGAAAGTGATATAGAATCACTAATGTGTGATGTGTGTATGTATGTGTATGAATGCATATGAACACTTAGATGTATATGTATGTATGTGCAAGAACAGATTATTGCATTTCTTTTGTACATGTAGCACTTTTCATTCTAGTTTAATTGATTAGAAAAAATTCTCAGGGAGCTTCATGATTTATCTCTCTTTTATTCACATGAAATCTCCTATCTAAAAGTTCCTTAAATGTAGCCTTTAGTGAAAAAATAGCCATTCTCATCTTCCTCACCTTTAGTTCCTCTTGTATTCTCTTTCTGTCCAGCCTATACTTATGCATAGATAAAAGAGAGACCACATGCATGGATTCCACTATCATAGCTAATGGACAATAGTAATACTGCTCCGTTTTCTGTTTTAGGCTAGTCATGACTACTTTTTAGCTTGTTATGATGGAAACAGTCTTCATCTAGATGATATACAAATGTCTGTAGATGAGAAGGTATATAGATGAAATTCCATACGTTAAGTAGGTAAAAGGGCATTGTGTTGAATATTCTTCTGTTGCTATGACTAGGTCCTGAACATAATAGGCCTTTAATAAATTAAATACTTGTGAATGAGTAACAGATTGATCACTACTAGACTTCTACCTGAAACTCTTCTAATTTCATATGGATTTTCCAAACCTCATGCTCCACTGTCACAATCTTTGAAGACACAGGGTCATTTCCACATAATCAGGAAATATCATGGAGGACTTCAAAAATACATATAAATCATAATAAGATAATAATATCATACACTGCAGAAAATGGAATTTGTGGAAAACAATAGTTACTACATTAGGCCAGTTTTCTAAGTATTAAAATGACAGGCAAGAACTGCTATTGATTAAATGTAGTTATCCCAATATAGAGAGAGGCTTGTTGAAATAGTAGGAGGAAGGGAAGAAATAAGCATTTCTAGAGTACCTGCTATGTGCCAGGCACTGTACTAAGCACTTTCCAATTATAGTGTATAGAAAGCTAGCCAGGAAGACTTGGGTGAAACTCTAACATATGTTTTCTGTGTGAACCCTAGGCAAATCACTTAATTTCTTATGTTCTGGGCAATTTTCTAAGATATAAGTTGTAGATAAGGTACCAGCCTATACTGGTGGAGACTTTTTCCTCTTTTGAGAATTCCCTATCTCACCTCTCTGTTTATCTTGTAAAACTTACTATTTGTAGTTCTTTTAAAGTTCACTCCTCATTTAAAAAATCAATCATAAATCTTCTATTTTTCATTTCTTTATTTTTTGGAAACCAAGTCAAAGCTAATTTCTATTTTAGGATGTTCTCCTCTTAGGTCACTAGCTTTTTTCAGAATTCAAAGAACACAATGAATAGGTCATTTCAACTTGAGAAGAATGCCAAGGGCAAGAAGCTAGGAATTAGACTATACTTTACACTTTATTACTTTATTATTTATTATATATTTTTTTTGCTGAGGCAATTGGGGTTAAGTGACTTGCCTAGGGTCCCACAGCTAGGAAGTGTTAAATGTCTGAGGTCAAGTTTGAACTTAGGTCCTTTTGATTTCAGGGACTGCTCTATCCACTGTGCTACCTAATTGCACCATCTAGTTGCCCCCCTTAGATATAATTCTTTGTCAGATTTAGATAGTAATACTTTATACAGCATATAGAAACTTAATTGTTTTATGCAACAACTTATGTGTATCAACCTATTTTTTTCCTCATGCAGTGGGGAGCATTTGGTTTATTGTGTGTACTATATAAAATTTCAGAGAATTAGATATTGAATATTACCAACTTTGCTTTGTGCTAAGTAGATTTAATAAGTCAAAACTCATTCATAATTGCTTCCTCTAAATCCATATTTTGTGAAATTATAAGCATAGATTCATAAAATTATTACTCTTCCATCTGACTTGAAAATCACTTGCTTTGATAAAACAAAATGTTTGATATTTTTTTCTGAATTTTGATTAATTGATTGGCAGCTGCTACAAGGCCTCATGTGAATTTTTGTCCAAAAATATTTTCATTTTATAAAAAAATCTCAAATTCACTGACAACAATGTTATAGGCTTTCCACTGGGGTAACCATTTGATATATGGTTTTGATGATCTTAACTAAAAATTTTCAAGAAACATTGTTGAAAGCCATAGGAAAAGAATTTGACCTACCTAAAAAGTTGTAATACATAATTCCCATATCCACAGCTGAAACTTGTGGACTTGTTAAATGAAGGCTCCAAAGGCTGTTTTCTTTATTAAAAAAAAAAAAAAAAAAGTTCTTTTTGAGGAGGTTTTGACCTTATAATAGCTAATGTACTGTTTTTCTCTCTATTCAGAGGCTTACTCTTCATCACGTGATCTTTTTCCCATTTGGGTCAGTCTGTTCAAAGTGTAAGTTCTATACATGAGCCAGTATCTGAAACACAGCTGTTAGGTCAAAGTTTAGGCCCACCAGCTTTGAGAGTGTTCCTTTTAAAGCATGAATAGCAAAAATACAATGAAACTTTATTCACGCTAGTTTCCATCACAGAATGCTTAAAAATCTTCAATTCTCTAATAAAGTGCCACGAACAAGTAAGATATTATCAACATATTATCCAATTAAAAGTATTTTTTTTCTCAAGGTGCATTCATATGAAATTCGAAATTGTTGCATTGAGATTGTTATAAGGATTATCTGGGCAAAATGGGAGCTTAAAGATTTGGAAGTAGCAAGTGGAAGGGCTTTCTTTTTTTCTGGTTAATTTGAATTATTTAAACTTTTGTACCAATTGTCTACTTTACTTTGTATGCTCTAACACAGTTTATAATATAAATATACCCAAAAGAAATTTTCCCTGCTAAAAAGACAGTAGAATGTATGGATTGTTCATGAAGCTCTAGCACTTCTGGCATGAAGGCTGTTCATTTACTTTTGGTATCCATTTGTCATCTAACTTTCACCTGTGGTTTCAAGAAGTTGTGGCTTGCACAATAGCCGTGCCCCATTATAACTGTCTCAGCAGACTGTCTAAATAAGGTTGAGAATAACTGACAGGTCTCAAGCCAGTTGATGAGTTAGAGTGTTGTTTATCCCAAGCAAGTGAAGATTACCCAGCAGAATGGGTAGATGAGAACATTTTGTTCCAGTGGTCACGAAGGGGCTGAAGCAGGGGCTGTGGAGGATTTAGAGCTTGGTCAGACATTAAAGATGCCAAGCTCATCCACTGTATTCCTATTCATCTCCAGTCAGCTTGACTTTTGTCTTGCTATTGGACTTGATGACTCTAGAAGAGATATTGAGGCTGACAACTTTGTGCAAACTCTGCCTCACTTAAATCTAATTCACATACAAGTCAAGATATCACCTCTTTGAAAAATGAAGGATGGACAACAGGAATGCTCATTTTAATATCCCTGGTTAGCCTAAGGATATTTTTTCCTCCAAGACTAGTAGATGGAAATGGGAGTTAGAAAGAGGTAAAACACAGAATTAGTTTCAAAAGAAAATACCATGAAATTTATTTACTCTTTCTTCCCTCTCACTCAGACTCTGCTAGGAGTGTATCTGAAAAAAAAATCAAGGAAATAGGAACTTATTCATTCAATAAAAAAATTATTAAACTGCTTATTATATGCTTGTCACTAAGATCTAAAGATACAAAAATACGACAGTTTGTGAAAAATGGAACCTATTGACTGGTCCTTGCCAATGAATCTAGTTGTTTTGACTAAATAGACATAAAACACTTTATTTTGTTTGAAAAAAGGGGGAAAACCCTAATGTTTTTCTTATAATATTTCATTTTTTTTGTTCCTTAAAACTTAAAAAAAAATGAGTAGTTACCTTCTCTTATCTAGTAGAGCAGTGTTTATCAAACCAATTTTCAAAAACTTTAGTATGCCAGGAAGTATTTTTCCCCCCAAAGAGCATCTAAGTCATTGGAACTTTGGCTGAGTATATTTGTTAATATCAATCCCATAGCCCCCAGACCTTTTTCTAATACTGCAGAGAGGAATGAAAACAAAGAGTTTTCATTGTTTCATGAAGTTGAGCAACACTGATTTTAGGGAATTCTATGTGAGGAATTTAGAGCAGCAAGTGGTAATAGAAATTGAATGAACCACACTGGACTAAATTTTGGAGCTAGCTCAGTTCTATTTCTATTCAATTATGAGTTTAGTACAATTTCTGTCTTATGAGAGAATTATTCAAATATGAGAATTGGAAGAAAACTTTACTGCATTGTTTAAAGCTAGCCCTATATGACTAGGGAGCTGGATTTCCTCTACCTGCTGATCAGGGACCCTTAACTAAAAACCTAGCTTATGCTGCTCAGAAACTCAGACAGATCCAAAGATAGAATCAAGGAGTCTTTTCCCCCCTCACATTGCAAGCAACTTACTGAAAACTGACCCTACTGGTCAATCAGTTATTATTTATATTTTCTTTTGATTGAATATTGGCTCTCCAGTAGAACTAGATACTTTTTCCTCTCCCTGATTTTAGGTAATTATACTTACTGTCCCCCTCCCAACTTGGAAAGTCCCTAATCTTACCTATAATTAGAAATCAGATGATCTAATTTTATATACTGATTAATTGTTTTCTTTTAATTTTTATTTCATTTTCATTTATTTATTTTATGGCTATGCAATTGGATTATTAGACTTGTTTAAGGTCACAAAGCTAGGAAATGTTACGTATCTGAAGAAGTATTTGAACTCAAGTCCTCTTGACTCTAAGATCCATGCTTTATCCACTGCACCTTCTAGCTGTCCTTATTTTCTTTTAATTAATAGTTTTTATTTGATTTTTTTTTTAAAGCATGTAAAGTCTGTCTCCCTTTGTATTTGGGGTACAGTGTCAAAACTGAGGGCCCTAGGCCTGGTTTGTTGGGCAATTGGCTTGTGTTGCTTAATAAATTAATATTCCAGGAAGTTTGAACTTTGGTTTTCTTAGGAAATATGGAAATATATTTATATAATTACATATATATATATAGCCTATACCTTATTGCTTGCTGTCCTGGGATTGGGGGAGAGGAGAGAGGGAGAAAAAATTGAAACTCAAAATCTTATTTTAAATGAATGTTGAAAACTATCTTCACATGTAATTAGAAAAATAAAATACTATTTACCATTCCCAAATCAAATAAAGGCATTTATTAAGATTAACTGAGAATCGTGCCCTCAGAAGGGGCTATCCTTTTAGAAACCAACTAGGAGTTAGCAGGAGTCAGCCACACAAAAAAGCAAGATGAAGATATTTATGGAATCTAATTATATCATAAGATATTTAGATTTTGAGATTATAGGAGGAGTTTGCTAACATGGGGAGGTCCTAAAGCCTTGATGGAACTGTACATGTGGTTTACTCAGAATGCATACAGAAAAGTCACTTAGGGAGGTATTAATGTATTATAATCATATAATAATTATCCTGACTACATCATAACTTCATCCAATAGGACAGCAAAAAAGGATAAAATGCAAGCATCATGTTGGGGAAAAATTAATTAAAGTTTGTGGTTTAGTGTCCTAGTCTACAGATTATTAGTGCTATATTTTTCTTTGTTGCTTTCTATGGTATGTCTAGAATTGATGGATGATGGAGTTATAACCCATGTAGACCTGTACCTGTCCTAGCCAGCTAGTGACTGAGGTTTTTTTGTGGGGTTTGGGCTGGGGAAGCAACAAGCAGAATTCCATCCTCGCTGGCACTGGTACTCCTGTAAGTGTAGATTGTAATCCATCTATAGGTCCCCATCCTGTCCCATTCTTTTTTTTGTTTGTGCTTATCTATAAACCTTCCATAGAGGACCTATCCAATATGGTAGTAGCCTACTTCCTGGACTTTAAGAATTCTATTTTTTTTTTTGGGGGTGGTAAATAGTATTTTATTTTTCTAATTACATGTAAAGATAGTTTTCAACATTCATTTAAAATAAGATTTTGAGTTTTGATTTTTTCTCCCTCTCTCCTCCCCCCCATCCCCAAGACAGCAAGCAATAAGGTATAGGCTATACATATATGATTATATAAAGATATTTCCATATTCGTTATGTTGTGAAGGAAAGAAAACAAGGAAAAGGCACAAAAAAGTGAAAATAGCATGCCTCGATCCTCATTCAGACTCCACAGTTCCTTTTCTGAATGTGGCTAGCAATTTTCATCATGAGCTTTTTGAAATTGTCTTGGATTATTGTATTGCTTCACATAATGTTCCTGTTACTGTATATATTGTTCTCCTGGTTCTGTTTACTTCATTCAGGATCAATTCATATAAGTTTTTCCAGGTTTTTCTGGAGCACAATAGTATTCCATTACATTCATATACTATGACTTCTTCAGCCAAAGCCCAGTTGATGGCCATTCCCTCAATTTCCAATTCTTTGCCATCACAAAAAGAGCTGCTATAGTATTTTTGTACATGTGGGTCTTTTTTCCATTTTTTAATGATTTCTTTAGAATATCAACCTAGTAATGATATTATTGGAACAAAAGGTATGCATTATTGCCCTTTGGATATAGTTCCAAATTGTTCTAGAATGTTTGGATCAGTTCGCACCTTCATCATGCATTGGACTTTCAATTTTTCTACATCTCCAACATTTATCATTTTCCTGACATCTTAGCTAATATGAGAGCTATGAGGTGTTTCTTCAGAGTTGTTTTTGCATATCTCTAATCAATAGTGATTTAGAGCTTTTTTTTCATATGACTATAGATAGCTTTAATTTCTTCATCTGAAAACTGCCTGTTCATATCCTTTGACTATCAATTGGGGAATGTCTGTATTCTTATAACTTTTACTAAGTTCTCTCTATATTTTAGAAATGAGGCTTTTATCAGAAATATTTTCTCTAAAAGTTGCTTCCTAACTTTCTGCTTTCCTTCTAATCTTGGTTGCATTGGTTTTATTTAACTAATTTAGTGTAATCAAAATTATCCATTCTGCATTTCATAATGACTTCCACTTCTTGTTTGGTTGTAAATTCTTTCCTTCTACATAGATCTGACAAGTGAACTATTCCTTACTCTCTTAATTTGCTTATGGTATTATCCTTTATGTCAAAATCATGTACCCATTTTGACCTTGTATTGGTATGTGGTATAGGATATTGATTTATGCCTACTTTCTGCCATATTATTTTTCAGTTTTCCCAGTATATAATGAGTTATTATGTCAGCTATGAGGACAAATAATGAGTTACTATCTCCAAAGCTGGAGTCTTTGGATTTATTAAACAGTAGATTACTATAAGCATTAACTACTGTGTCTTGTGTATCTTAATATATTTCACTGATTCACCACTCTATTTCTTAGCTAGCAATAGTTTTGATGATTGCTGCTTTATAATATAATTTAAGATCTGGTCACCTTCCTTTGCATTTTTTCCCACTAATTCCTTTGATATTCTTGATCTCTTGTTTTTCCAGATGAATTTTGTTATTCTTTTTTTCTAGCTCTATGAAATAATTTTTGGTAGTTTAATTAGTGTGGCATTGAATAAGTAAATTAATTGAGGTAGAATTGTCATTTTTATTATAAGCCCAGCCTGCTCATGAGCAATTGATATTTTTCTGATTGTTTAGATCTGACTTTATTTGTGTGAAAAGTATTTTGTAATTATGCTTATATAGTTTTGGGGTTTGCTTTGGCAAGTAAACTGGCAAATATTTTATTTTGTTTACATTTATTTTCAATGGAATTTTATTTTTCCATTTCTTCTTGTTGAGCTTTGTTGGTAATATATAAAAATATTGATGATTTATGAGAGTTTATTTTATATCCTCCTACTTTGCTAAAGTTGTTAAATTATTTCAAGTAATTTTAAAGTTGATTCTCTAGGATTCTCTAAGTATACCATCAATCATCTGCAAAAAGTTAAAATTTTGTTTCCTCATTACCTAGTTTATTTCCTTCAATTTCTTGTTTTTGTCTTATTGTTAAAGTTAACATTTCTAGTATAATATTGAATAGTAATGGTGATAATGGGCAACCCCTGATCTTATTGGAAATGCTTTTAGCTTATCCCCATTACATATAAAGTTTGCTGATGATTTTATATAGTCACTTTTTATCATTTAAAGAAAAGCTTTCCTTATTCCTATATTTTCTAGTGTTTTTCAAAGGAATGGGTCTGTCACCCATTTTTTTAAAACTATTTTTTTAAACTATTGATATAATTATATAATTTCTGTTGGTTTTGTTACAAATATGCTTTTTTACAAATATGCTTTTTCTTCATAAAATCTCTATTGTAGTACCTCATTGTGATAGAAATGACCTTAGGTTCTCACAGGTTATGAAAGCAGAGAGAATACTCTGATAGTTTCTACCAAGCCAGATAGACTTGGGTATAGAGGCCTGAGAACAGACAATACTTACTATCCAAGCACCAGCCTCATTAATCATAGAATCCACCCCCATAGAAACCCCTAAATCAGCCAACAAAATATAAAATGGGCCTTCAGTTTCTGCATCACTGGTAGCAGAAGAATGGAAAGGAGATAGACAGAGGGGGACCAATAATTACATTTAAAAAAGATTATTTCTTGATGATCTCAA
Source organism: Sminthopsis crassicaudata (assembly GCF_048593235.1). Taxonomy (NCBI): domain Eukaryota; kingdom Metazoa; phylum Chordata; class Mammalia; order Dasyuromorphia; family Dasyuridae; genus Sminthopsis; species Sminthopsis crassicaudata. The sequence goes on along the minus strand of NC_133619.1, from coordinate 121,019,461 downwards.
TGTAAGGTCCTTGCCCAACAATAAACAAGTTCTGGTTACTTCTAGACAAAAGAAACCTCATCAATATTGACAATTATTTTCTATAAATGAGCCTAAATATGTTTATCTAGGTACAGACATATATATATATATATATATATATATATATATATATATATATATATATATATAGAGAGAGAGAGAGAGAGAGAGAGAGAGAGAGAGAGAGAGAGAGAGAGAGAGAGAGAAAGAAGTTGCAGGTAAACTTTAGGAGGATAACACAGATTTTTGTTTAAAAAATAGCATGACTAGTTTTATTTTTCAGAAAAGCAGTATTACAAAAGAATTTCTGTATTTGCATTAGATTTTTATCATCTATGATATTTGAGCCACTTCATTTGATGCAGATTAAATGTTTTCATATACGTGGTTGTTACTTCAAAGTTTTCAGGGTCAAATAATTCATCACCTAAGGGCTAATGATAACCAGATCTTCTATATGTAGCTATACTGGTGCTTAAAAGGTAGACAGTCTATTTCTAGAACCCAACTTGAAGGCTTTAGGACAGAAACTGCTGCAGCTTCGGGTTTTACATTACTTTGAGAACTCAGAGTGAACATCATACTATAATGAGGTACTTAGGCCACCATGGGATCCTGTACCTCAGTTCTACTCTGACACAAGGCCTTTCTCAAACCTTAAACACCCCTTTTTCCAGTGCTTAAAAAAAAATATATATATATATATACATATATATTGCATTTTGTAGTTTTGTTTTCTCCTATTAGGATATAAACTCCTGTAGGGCAACAATTGTTTTGATTATTATCTTAATATCAACAGTAACTAGTATAGTACTTGGCAGATAATGGATGCTTAATTAATATTTTTCAAATTGAATGAACTGGAATCAGAATTGAAAGAAAATGGTGTATTCTGAGAAACTTAATAAAGCCTCTATAGAAAAATTATTCAAAATGGTGGAGTCCTTTCTGTTGAACTTTACCATTGTGTTTCCCACTTCTGCCTCCCCAACTGTCTCTTCCCCAAAAAACCCTTCACTTATTCTGAAGCCTTGTCATAATGTAAACATGACCTTAAATTTGTCAATTGCTTACAAGCTCTGACAGGTTCATTTATCTGAACATTATTTACATAGGCCAAAATCCATTGACTTCTCATTTTCAAGAGCAGTGGATTCCAGAAATTTAATTTATAAGAATCTTGATATTGGTTTTTCCCTCTTATAAGACAGGGCTTTGGCTCTACTTAGAAAAGAAATTATTAAATAAAATAAAGGAGATCTGTTTTGTTTTTTGTTAGATTTATTTTTATACTGTGGGAGAACTGGTTTTTGTCTTTGAGTTCTTCAATTTATCCAGAAAAATACATGTTTAAATAAAATAAAACAATGTCTTCATTTTATATATACAAAGCTGATAGTTGTACAGTTAACAGTTGATTACTCATTTTGTGGCTATCTAAGGCAACTTATGATTTTTTTCTCCTGCCAATGCTATATCCCTTTGGTGTAAAGGTAGGAAAGGCTAGGCAGGTTTCAAGAATCTATATAGATGCACAAATCCGAAGTCTAGAAAGGTCAACAAAGCAGAGAGGATAAATCAACAAGAATAGTAAAAGATCTTGTTATTTATATTTCTGCCTCTGTTTACCTTTCTGTTGTGTATGAATGGTTAAGACTTCACAGGTGTGTGCTTATAGCTAATGAGAGAGTCATATACTCAAAGATATCTGTAGATTATGTTTATAATAGAAATAGGGGAGTATATCTTCGAATAGGAATGAAGCAACCAGGTAAAGACTTTAGTACAATGAAGAAGGGAGAGATGTAGATATTTTGTAGAAATGATCGTAATATAATATAGAACTGGAAGGGACCTCACAGTCCATCTAAGTTAATCCTTTAAATTCATAGCTGAGGAAATCAAGACCCAGGAATTTGAAATGATTTGCCTAAGACCACACAGGTGGCAAATGTCAGAAAGTACTTGAATGGAAAGTTTTATGGTTCTCTGGATGCTAAAAGGTAATATGAAATTGAATGTAAAAATATACATTTTGAAAAATTCCAGTATTGAAACAGTATCAATTAGATTAATATTAAAATTTTTTTAGCTTGAAAAAATTGCAAAATAAATTCAATATAAAATTTTTAAAAAGGCAGATTTAGTGAATCGAAAAGATAGATGCATTCAAATTTCTTCATGTACTTCTTGGCTTGGCCTTTTTTTTAGGTCTGATGCTTCTATTCACATTTTACAGTAGATAGAATACTATTAGACCCGGAGGAGAAAATGAATGCTATCTCCAAGGGAATAGCAAAAGCAGAATGTTAGACGTATCACAAAAATGGATATGATCAGATCAGTTCCTCAAAGGAAATTGCAGGAGATTGTGTGACTTGCTTCCATTGTAATAAGGGCATAAATTGTTGAAACACATTGTTCTTCCTAGGGTAGACTTAAATCATGGGACTATAGGATTTAGAGCTAGCAAGGATTGTAGAGATCACCAAGACCAATCCTCTTGTTTTGTAGGGGTGGAAATCGAGACCCAGAGATGTTAGTGAGCGACTTGGCTATAAGTAGCAGACAAAAGTTTCAATCTTTCCACTTTTGTGGTAAGGCTTAAACATTGAACATGGAAAATGTTCTTTTCCTCCTGTTTCTGATACATTTAAAATGGGAGTGGGTAAAGGCCAGTTATGGGAAACAGTTTCATTTTGCCTGTGCCTGCTGCAGCTGAGTCTGGTGTCAATTTAATATTCTTTATTATTATTTTACATGCAACCTCCTTCCTAGCTTATGATTCCTGTCAGGTCTGTGCATTATTACACATTAGTCATTTTTCATGGTTCGGCCTACAAGGCTTAAAAGGAAGACTGGTGTATTTCAGTAATTTTGCTTACAATTTGATTTGTGTTCACTAGAATCCCAATTTAGTTTCATCAGCACATTTCAACACACAACAGCTGGTCCCCTGGTTGTGATCATTTACATATATTAGCAAATGAAGGCTAGGCACTAGCAGCTCCAAAATGTCATCTGATACCCTCCTGGAGGTGCATCTGACTTCTCTTGTGGTGAGCTCTGCCTCCACATTTTAACAGCTTGTCTGCCTGAGCGACTGTAGTCTGTGAAACCATTTATTTTTAAGTTGTCAGGTACCCAGTGACTTTTGAGCTCTGACATTATGAGATTCCACAGTGAAGGTAATCTGATAGCTTGTTCTGTCTTTCTTCAAGGTTATGCAGAAATGATTTTTCTAAATATGTTTGTCATTAGATAAATGGAAAGCCTTCAAGCAATTGACTCTTTATTGGGTAATGGCAGTTTTCCTTAGGTGAGTAATCAATAAATCAATTAAGAACATATTCTTTGTATATGAATGGAACCGAGGTCCCATTCAACTGAAAAATTTGGTCATTCTACGAACATCACTGTTAGCTGGTAAATTAATTATTTTTTGTTTTTTTGGCATGGTGACAGTATTCATTATGACTAACGTAAGGAAACTGATTTTGGTTTGTGGTTTGGGAAACTACTTTTATTACTAAGTATCTCTCTGTGTTGTTTTTTTTTTTGACAGTTTCCTTTATATGCATATTTTATGCATTAAAAGCTAGATTAATGACTAATCCTATCTTTGGATAAAAGATGAGGAAATGTACTTCTCTCCTTTTGGTTTAAATGTGGGGGACTATAATTAAAGGATGTTGCATATATGTGGCTACTGTATTAGTTTTACTTAACTGTTTTTATGTATTACAAGGGATGGCTAGTCCACCAGGTAAGGAGTTGGACGAGGTATATAAAGAAATTAAGAACCACCAAAGGCATCAATAAAAATTAGTATTTAACAAATGAAAAGTAGTGTTTCTTGAAATATGGTCTAGAAACTATTGGTTACCATGGAGTTCTTGGGTTGCCCCTTTTTTTTTCTTTTTAATTGATATTTCTATCTATGTGATAAAGTAAGTAGAATGCTACTTGACCTAAAGACAGAAAGACCTGTTTGCATCCTACCTTTGAAACATACTAGCTATGTGAACATGAGTGAGCCCTTTCCATCATTGTGAGCTTCAGTTTCCTCCTTTATAAAAGTGAATGATTCTTGTACCTACCTCATAAAGTAGTTGTGAAAATCAAAGGAGTTGTTACACCCTAAACCCTTTGCAGGCTTCAGAGTGCTAGATCAGTTCATTAATTAATTAATTCATTCCTAACATGATGCACTTATTTATCATCCATCTATCTATCATATAACATCATTGGTGTTTTTGTTTCTGGTATGAATCAAGATATAACTTTTTATAATTCTTATTATATATTGATGTAATATGAAACCCTAAAACTTTTGGTTTTGGAGTCTGCCTCAGGAAACTCCTATACCCAATCTGTCTGATTCTGAATAGACTATTTCTCAATTCATTGCAGACTGATGATCTAGTCAGTGATTGTAGAGGGTCACAGACAGTGGGGGAACTCTCAGTGAGGTATATATAAGACCCTTCAGCCCAGAGGGAACCTGCTGACAATGTCTGATTTGGCTCTCATCTTCCCCTGGGGATGTCTCAGCCTTCCTGAGAAGTCAGGGGGAGGGACAACTTGAGTTCTACTTGAAGCAGAGACACTTGCAGTAAAAATGCATTTACATAATAATAGCAGGGTGCTTATAGTTAACACATACTCAGTGTGCAGTGGTAATGTAGTTGTACTAAGGTATTTAAGGCTGAGAGAACTTGAATTAAATGGACTCCATATTTGACCATCCATGTGGGTCCTGCTTCATCACTCCTCCTCTAAGACCAAGGACTTGGGCTGGTTCTGAGGTCCTTTAGAATCTAGTCTGGATGTTACATTTTGGTACCCCAACATGGAGTTCTAAAAATCATGGTACATTTTGGCACCCCAATGTGGGGCTCTAGAAAGCACACTACAAGGAATAATCAAACTTAAAAGACCACTCCTCAATCTGCTCCACCCTTGATCTGTAGAATTAACCTGTCCGTGATAGACTTTCTAGCCCTTGAACTATAGAATTAGCATATCTATGGTAGAAGCTGGATAATATCACTCTTCTTGGTTCTGTTTCTTTACTGGATTCCCTTAGGATCCAGTCCTCTTAGTAATGGCATATCATTACTTTCAATAAAACTTTGCCCCTTGGCTAGGAGATGGGTTCAAGCTTGCAAATTCTTTTGAGACATCTTGCAACACTGGTCTGGGACTTTTGGGGTCCCCCCTTCCCAACCTCAACAATATTTTTTCAGGGATAGCAATTCAGTAGAATATATTGGAGACACCATGGCATAGTAGAAAGAACCTTGGTTATGGAATAGAAGAGGCTTCAGATCCCACCTTTGACACTGCTTGTGAGACTTTGAGCAAATTACTAAATTCCACAGGTGTTAGTTATGTTATATGTAAAATGAAAGGTACTTGAGGTAGATTTCTTTTAATTCTGGAACAATGATTCTATGATCTGTAGAATGATTTCCTTTGCTGAAATGGTCTGTAGATGAGAATATTTTGTGAATCACTGAATTAAGAGATTCTGTATTCCAGAAGGAAAGATAAATCTCTTCTGCCCAACAGTAGGAATTTATCTTTTTTCATATTGGGTGAGACATATCATTCATAAAAACAATTAGAGACTCAGAGTAAGAAAAAGCAAAAGGGCATCTCCCATCTAACAAGGTGTTTGTCAGTGAAAAGAGTGCAAAACATATACTGCAAAACACCAAATTAAATAGCTTGACCTCAGAAGATCCTAAAGTCCCCCTGCTGGCCTTTTCTTCCATTATTTGGGGGAGTCCAGGCTTATATTCTACATCCCAGGCTTACATCCCATAAATCTAACCTAGAAACAAAAGAATCGAAGTCGATAATAATAAACTCTTAATTTAAGTTTCCTTAAAGAATTGATATACAGACAGATATTGAATTCAAAACCATCATCCCCTTTAAAAGAAGTACTTAAATGCTAATTAAGAAGTGGTGGGAAAAAAGGAGGGGACAATCACCTGCAACTTTTAGCTATAGTTCTATTTGTTATTATAAAGTTTCAAATCACAAAGTACAGTTTAAGGCTATATTCCCATGAGAGCTTCTTCACTCAGTTAATTCCTCACAATATTTTGTTTTCACTTCCCTTTTTCAGTGGTAAAGTATAGTCTAATATAAAAAAGCCATTGTGCTAAGTGCTTTCTTGCAGTGCAGATTGTTGGAGGAACATTGATATTGATGAGAGTATAGAACCATTTGAATATTGGAATCTAAGTATCTTAGACAATACTACTATTTTTACTGCACATAGGTAGGATTTTATAAACTTTTTATATAAAGTTTAAAAATATCTAAGAGTTCTTATTACAGATTTTTATCAAATATAATAATTATGTGATAATTTAACAAACATTTATTATATGGCTACTGTTTATAGAGGGGTGTGTTACAGAATGAGGGAAATACAAAGTTTAGGTAAAACTGTGCTCTTGGAACTTATAATCTAATGGGGGATATGACAGTGGTGCTGTTTCTTTTTAGCAAAGTTGAAGGTTGGAAGGGAGAAAGAACAGAAGCACAGAAATGTAAAGAGGAAAGTCTTCAGATGTAAAGGGAATATTCAGCTTTGTAGAATGGGTCTGAGAATCCAATATGTCAGTTACTTATGAAGAGGCAAGCAAAACAATAATATCGCCCAGGGCAAAGATTGCATCAATATCCTCAAAAAAACATTCATATACATTAGACCCAATGGGAGTATGGGAATGTAATTTGGCTGATTATCATAAAGAAAGATGAAGTCCCAAACTGGAGATCTGTATCAGGAAAGATTGTTAATCAAGAGAGTCTCTCCTAACTCCTTTCTGGAGATGATATACCTCAGAGTTAAAGTTTAGAGGAAGTAAAAGAAGAGAAGCTCTTGCAATTTTAGGTTAAGGGTGTAATGATGAAAGTACAGAAGATGTGCAGTACTATTTAGCAGAACCAGTAGTGGTGGAAAATTGAAGAACAAGCCTGGGAAATCCAGAAGAAGCAGCATACCCTGAGAAGAGCAAAGTTCTCTGACTAGCAGTTTGGCAGCAGTCCCTTAGTCTAGTAACTTGCCTACCTCAGCCCAATAGTAGCCATAGTGAGCAAAGAGCCAGAGTCAAAGTTAAGAGCACTTTGGTCCAATGCCTGCCTCTGACACAGCTGTGTGATGCTAGCTAAATCATCCTACTCTTCAGTTCTTTACATAATGCTGTAAAAGTTGCAGAGGAAAATGCCAGTCTACATTGAGTAAGTAAGAGGTTCCCTGGTTTCCCTATACTAGTGAGGTCTTGGAAAACATATTTGCATATTAGCCATGTTGCAAAAGAAAACACAAAATAAAACAATAAAGATAAAGAAAATTTAAAAGAGTATGTTTTAATTTGCTTTCAGAATTCATCAGTTCTCTGAAGATGGATAGCATTTTTCATCATGGATGCTTTGGAATTTCCTTGGATCATTGTCTTGATCATGCTGATTATCTTTACAATATTTCTATTATTGGATTCAATAGTCTTCTAGTTCTAGTCACTTCATCAGTTCATATGTCATTCCATGTTTTTCTGAAGTCAATCCTGCTTGGAATTTCTTAAAGCACAAAAATATTCCAACACAATTATATACCACAATTTATTCAGCCTTTCACCAATTGATAAGCATTCCCTATTGTTCCAATTCTTTGATAACACAAAAAAGAGTTGCTATAAATATTTTTGCACATATAGGTCCTTTTCCCTTTTATTTGATCTCTTTGGAATATAGAGCTAGTAATGGTATTGTTAGGTAAAAGGGTATGCACACTTTTATAGCCTTTTGGACATACTTTTAAATTGTTTTTCCAGAATGTTTGGACTGGCTCACAACTCTACTCACAATGCATGAGGGTCTTAGTTTTTCCATATTCCCTCCAGTATCTGCAATTTACTTTTTTCATCATGTTAGTCAAACTGATAGATGTGAAGTGATATCTCAGACTTGTTTTAATTTGCATTTTTCTAATCAGTAGTAATTTAGAACATTTTTTTTCCTTGTACTTATCACTAGCTTCTGAAAACTGTTTATTTGTATCCTTTGACCATTTGTCAACTGAGGAATAATTTATATGCTTGTAAATTTGACTCAGTTCTCAATGCAATTGAGAAAGGAAATCTTTATCAGAGAAACTTGCAGCAAAAATCTCTGTTCCTTTTAATTTTGGCTGTATTAGTTTTAGTGTAAAAGTTTTCAAATATCTAGTCAGAATTACTCATTTTATATAATATAGTATTCTCTATCTCTTATTTGGTCATCAAATTTTATTTAATACATAGATCTGACAGGTAAATTATTTACATCCTCCCCTAATTTGCTTATGATATCACCCTTTATGTCTAAATCATGTACATATTTGACCTTATCTACCACTCTTTTTCTTAGGCAGTGACAGATTATTTTGATGACTGCTAAGTTGTGTTATAATTTGAAATCTGGAATTGATAGGCCACCTGGAGTCACATTTTTGCCCCCATTGATTCCTTTGATTTTCTTGATTTTTTTTTCTTTCAGATGAATTTTATTATTTTTTTCTAGCTCTATAAAATAATTCTTTGGTATTTTGATTGAAATGACACAATAAACATATTAGCTCAAATGGAATGATCATTTTTATTATATTGCCTTGGCTTATACACATGCAATTGATATTTCTTCAATTGTTTAGGAATTTATGTGAATATATTTTATTATACTGAAGTTATTAATTATTTCAAGTAATTTTCTGGCTGATTCTCTATGTATACCATGATATCTGCAAAGAGTGATAGTTTTGTTTCCTTGTTGCCTATTCTAATTCTTTCCATTTCTTCTTTTTCTCTTATGCTATTGTGTAGGATGGGTGCTAGACTCCTTTACCCAGATTAACTAACCAGAAAAAGCATTTATTCAGTCCTTGTGAGGAGAGGCCCAAGCACACTTGAGCATAGAGCCTCTCAGCTTCCATCTCCCAGCATGTGCCAGGCCTAGTGCGCAGGGAATAATAAATCTGGTTAAACAGCAAAAGTCCATTTAGTCCATTTGATGGACTAAAAAGGAAGCAACTACTATTGACCAATGGTTAGCAGTGTCGTCTGCCTCCTGTATGTCACATCACTTTCTGTCACTTCCCAAACCTAGGACCTTTCTACCCTACAGAACTCTAGGCCTAGAGATCATATGACTTCCTGCAACATGGGCCCAAATTCTGATCTTCTTGCCCCAAATAACTCTGGGAATAGGGATCACATGAGAAGGCTGCAGGCTTAAGGTCTGACCCTTCATCTCAAAAATAAAAATTTTTGAGAAACCTTCATCTGGTCCCATTCACTATAAAGCTAGCATTTCTAGTACAACAGTATTAGAATACAACAGTACAACTGTAGTAGAATAGAGTAGTACAACAGTAGTAGAATAACAGTAATGATAATGGGGATTCTTCCTTCACACTGATCTTATTGGGAAGACTTCTAGTTTATCCCCATTACAGAAAATGCTTGCTGATGGTTTTAGATAGTATTATTGATCATCTTCAGGAAAGTTTCATTTTATTCCTATATTTTTTTAGATTCCCTGCCCCTCAACATACAAGCATTGTATCTTATCCAAAGCTTTTTCTGAATCTATTGAGATAACATGATTTTTCAAATGGACCTAGTCAATTATGTGGATAGTTTTCCCAATATTGAGTTGGGTCTCCATTTCTGGTATAGATTGCACCTGTCCATAGTGTCTTTGTGATGGATTTCTGTAATCTTTTTGCAAGTATTTTACTTGAAAAATTTAAAACCAGTATTCATTAAAGAAATTGCTTTATAATTGTCCTTAAATATTTGGTAGAATTCACTTGTGAATATAGTCTTGTGAATTTTTTTTTAGTGAGCTCATTAGTAGCTTGTTCAATTTCTTTTTCTAAAAGAGCATAAATTAGGTATTCTATTTCTTTTTCAGCTAATCTGGACAGTTATATTTTTGTGAATATTAATTAATTTCTCTTAGAATGTTAGATTTACTAGCATATAATTGGACAAAATAGCTTTACATTCTTCATTAGTGGTGAATTAACTCCTTTTTATTTTTGATAGTGATAATTTTTTTTTCTCAAATCAAATTAACCAAATGGTTTAGAAATTTTATTATCCTCCCCTCCATCATAAAACGAGCTCCTAGTTTTACTTATAAATTTGATAATTTTTCTTACTTCCAATCTTGTTATTGAGTTCCTTTGATTTTCAGGATTTTTAATTTGATATTTAATTGGAGATTTTTAATCTTAGTTTCATGCCCAATTCATTCATCTATTTTCTCTTTTACTGATGATTTAGAGATACAGAATTTCCCTTAAATACTGTGGGCTCTGTCATATAAATTTTGATATGTGGTGTTTTCTTGAATATAATTTCTATTGTATTATGGTCTCAATAGGAGGCATTTAACATTTCTGCTTTTCAGCATTTGGTTGTAAAACATGGAACATAGTAAAGTTTTGTGAAGGTGTAATTACATCTGAGAAAATGTGTACTCTGTTCTATTCTCATTGAATTTTCTTCAGAAGTCTATCATATCTAATTTTTCTAAAATTCTATTAACCTTCTTAACTTGTTTCTCTTTTATTTTTTTGGTTAGATTTCTCTCATTCTGAGAGGAGAAAATTAAGGTCATCCACTAGTATATATTTATGGTCTGTTTTCTCCTATAATTCATTTAACTTTTTCTTTTAGTTTGATGCTATGCTATTTGGTATTGATTTTACTTCTCATTCTCTCTCTCTCATTCTGTCCCTCATTCTGTCCCTCTTTCTCTCTTTCTTTCTCTCTCTCTTTCTTTCTTTCTTTCTTTCTTTCTTTCTTTCTTTCTTTCTTTCTTTCTTTCTTTCTTTCTTTCTTTCTTTCTTTCTTTCTTTCTTTCTTTCTTTCTTTCTTTCTTTCTTTCTTTCTTTCTTTCTTTCTTTCTTTCTTTCTTTCTTTCTTTCTTTCTTTCTTTCTTTCTTTCTTTCTTTCTTTCTTCCTTCCTTCCTTCCTTCCTTTCTTTCTTTCTTTCTCTTTCTTTCTTTCTTTCTTTCTTTCTTTCCTTTCTTTCCTTTCTTTCCTTTCTTTCCTTTCTTTCCTTTCTTTCCTTTCTTTCCTTTCTTTCCTTTCTTTCCTTTTTTCCCTTTCTTTCCTTTCTTTCTTTCCTTCTTTTCTTTTCTTTTTCATTCTGAATCAATTTATCAAGGGAAAATTGAAGGCAAGTAAGAGACTATGTGACATGGTAAAGAGAGCCACCTTGGGAACCAGAAAAACCAGGGTTTCACCTCACATTTTACCTCTGATAAATGTTGATTGTAATGAGGACTAGGGGACAAAATGGTTCACCTCTCAATGAACTTTCTTAGATTTTAGATGAAAGCAAGATGCCCATGTACATTTCTGAATGGAGTGGGCTAGGGAGTTACTTACCTTATTTTATAGGGTAAGTAACAAAATACAATATTGTGTCACAGACATATATGATATTAAATAAATAAAAATAAACAAACAAATAAATAATTAAATAATCAAATAAACATTGATATATAATTAAGTACATGTTATATTTCTTATAAAGAACATGTTGAATAGTTTCACTCATTTCTAACTCTTTTGGGGATTTTCTTGGCAAAGTTACTAGAGTGATTTGCCTTTCCCTTTTCCAGTTCATTTTGCAGATGAGGAAATTGAAGCAAACAGGTTTAAATGACTTGCCCAGGGTAATATAGCCAGTATATGAGGCTAGATTTAAATTTAGGTCTTCTTGACTGCAGGCCTATCCATGGTACTGTACACAGAGTTGGTACTAGAAAAAAATAAGTAAGCAAATATGCAAATGAATGAATAAATAAAACATGGTTTTAACCAAAAACATTCAGCAATTATTTTAGAAAAATGGAAGAATGTGTATAACTTTGGTATAGTTAGATAAACTGTCTTAATTTCATCATCTGTAAAAAGGGAATAAGGATTCTGCATCTAAATCATAGGGAACTCATGAGGAAAAATTTGATAAATATGAAATCGTCATTATTCTATTGGAAGAACAAATTTGTAAGAAGTACTCTGCCTTTCTTATCTTTGATTCCTCTCACATATGTTCATTTTACCAGAAAATATGCTGAAAATACATGGGAAAAGACCTTTCAATTCTATGTTAGCTTTACTCTTTTCTTCTAAAAGTAACTAAATTTTTTTAACAACTTTTTATATTTTTAAAAATAATTATATATATATATATAAAATTTTTTTCCTTAAATCACTCCTTTTTGATACATTGTATTCATCAGATTGTTCACCAGATTTTGGTACATATTCTTTAGTTTTTCATCATGAAACTATACTTTTATCACATTAGATATTACATGTACTTTTGGGGGGTAATCTATTTCCCCAACTTTAGCTTTAATTATAACCCAGTTTTTTTCCTTTTTAAAAAAGGGTTTATGTCTACATTTTGCTTGTTTACATCATGAAAAATTTCCCTGATATCTCTCCCTACTCCCTCTCAGAGAAGTTTTCCATTTAAACAAATAATATTTTTAAAGAAAAGGAAGAAATGCCCCCAGAAAAATATAAATATATTGAGAAAGTCTGAAAACATGTGGAAAGCATTCTACCCATGGAGGGGGTGGAGTGGGAGTGTCTATATCTCTTCTTTGAAGCCATGTTTGTTCTTTGTAATTTTGCAACATTCATTCTTTCATGGTTCTTCTTTTTATTTTCATTGTTCTAGCCATTGTAGATATTGTTTTTTTTTGGCTTTACTTACATCATTCTGACTCGCTTTATACAACTCTTTTCAAGTTTATGTGTATCCATCACATTCATTATTTCTTGTAGCACAATAATACTGTATTTATGTATCACAGTTTATTAATCATTCCCAATCAATGGACATCTCCTTTGTTTCTGGTAGATTAGTTTTTCAAAGAGCACTGGGCTTGGATTCAAGATTAGATTTGGACTCACATATTTACTAGCTATGTGACTATGGGGAATGTCCTTTAGCTTTTCTTTGCCTCAGTTTTCTCATCTGTAAAGTGCATGTTAATACCTATAAACCCTACTTCACACAGAGTTGTGAATATTAAATGAGATCATGTGAACTCAAAGATCATTGCAAACAGCAATTGCAGCCATGAAATCAAAAGATGCTTCCTCCTTCAAAGGAAAGCAGTGGGAAATCTGGCCAGTATGCTAAAAAGCAGAGATATCATTTTGCTGACAAATGTCAAAGATATGATTTTTCTAGTAGCAGTATGTGATTGTGAGAGTTGTACTTATAGTAAGCTGAGCACCACAGAATAATGCTTTCAAATTTTGGTGCAGGAAAAGACTTTCAAGAGTCCCTTGGACGACAAAGATCAAATCACTCAATACTTGAAATTAATTCAGGATATTTGAATACTGGAAGGTCAAATACTGTAGCTAAATTTAAAACTTTGGCCCCATAACGAGAAGATGGGACTCAGTGGAAAAGACCCTGATATTGGCAAAGATTGAAGGCAAAAGGGGACAGCAAACATACTATCATAAAAACAACGAACATGAATTTGGACAGATTTTGAGATATGGTGGAGTATATAGAAGGACTTGATATTCTATGATCCACGAGGTCACTATAGTCAGTCACAGCTGAATGACTGAACAAAATTAAGAGGTGTTACTATTTTCCACATATCTAGAATCACAGATTTAACTATTTGAATATCCATCCTCTCAATCTCCTTCTTCCATTCCTCAAATACTTTGAAAATAGATTACAGGGGATTTAGTAAAAACAAATGTATATTTTGGTTGAGAGTATGGATTTGCATGGTATATTGTAAAAACTTAAAAGCACAAATCATGGTTAAAGAATCCAGAGGTCTTTTTGAATTTAAATTGTAGGATTTTGTTGTTATTGTTTCCCCAGAAGGGAATAAAGAAAAAAGACCTGGACTCAAAGCCTACCTCTGACACTTACTATTTGAGGAACCATGGACTAGTCATTTAATCTAGCTCAGTTTTTTTACTTGTAAAATGGACATAGCAACACTTGTATTCTCTACCTTACTGGGATGATTATATAAGTAAAGTCATTTATTTTTTAGATTATAGGATCAGGGATTGATATAAGTATTTGAATAACCATTCCCTCAAACTCCTCTAGTTTCCTCTCTAATACTTAAAAAATTAGTATATATGGGACTAAATTAAAAAAAATTACATCTCTTTGTGGAGAGAAAGTATAGATTTGCATAGTAAACTGTGAATATTTAAAAGCACAAATCATAGTTTAAGAATTCAGACATCATTCTTTATTTAAATTGTAAATTCTTTTTTCCTCAGAAGGGAATAGCTATTGGGATCGAAGTGGGAAAATTAGAGTTAGGGACTGAGTAACAAGAACGCTCTATAATTTTGGATACAGTAGAGACATTTACTATTTAAAAGAAACATCTGGTGAATCATTTTGTAAAGAAAAGATCTCTTTTGTAAAGTGAAAAAATTATTCCCCAATTCATCAGATTTATAATTTGAGTTTTCTTAAATAGAGGAGCATATGTTGAGTGTTTACCAAGTGGACTAATGATATTAATATTAGTGCATTGGATTTACATAGGCAGAAAATGATGTTCCAGAGAGAACCTAAGGCTGTAAATTTCTTAAGCCTTTCCTGAGATTTCTGAAAATTAAGTAGGGATGGCATTTTTTATACCATTTTATAGATGAGGCAACTGAGAAGGAAAGCATTTCTACCAAGGCCATGGAAGTTCTTATATTTGCTCTGATCATTCCTGAAGGTTTTTGGCTACTGGAAGACTTTACAACTAGTGGTCAATGTGAAGTTTGTCCATGATCTTAAGGATTGAGAACCCTTCTAGCCATTTCAATATGATGTGTCATAAAATGGTAACCAGTCCTATATTCTTTTCCTAAAACATGATCCATGTGCTAAGGGAAAGAATTGTTTTCTTTTACTGACTTTTTTTTTTCTTTCTTTTTTTTTTTTTTCGGAGGCAATTGGGGTTAAGTGACTTGCCCAGGGTCACTCAGCTAGGAAGTGTTAAGTGTCTGAGGTCTGATTTGAACTCAGGTCCTCCTGATTTCAGGGCAGGTGCTCTATCCACTGAGCCACCTAGCTGCCCCCTTTCACTGACTTTTTCAGTCCTCTTTTTCTGGATTGAATTCCATGATCTCTAAGGTACCATCTAGCTTTAATGTTTGATGGTCCTATGAGTCTATGATGTCAACTAGGAAGGTTATATCTAGTCCAGCTTCTGTCAATAATCATTCATCATTATGAATTTATATAAACCCTTTTGAACTCACTTATATATTTTGCCTATTTTACTTCTTGGGAGATTATAAGCTCTATAAGTTTAATATTCACTATAAGAAGTGCTTCCTTTGTTGCACCTTAAATTTAACTTGCTAAAGTTTTAAAATGTACCCAGGAGTTGGTGAATAAGTTAATCTTTATCTTAACCATGCAGTTCATAATATTTAATGATATGGATCATGTAACACTTTTACCTTTGTTTTCCCAATATGCTATCTTAGTCTTGTCAATCTATCCTTGTATAGAAATTTCTACTTCCTCATATCTCATTATTAATAGTAATCATAGCGTTTATTTAGCACTTTGAGGTTTGCAAAGGGCTTTACAAATATCTCATTGGATCCTCATAATCCTGGAAAGTAGGGTTTTTACAGATGAGGAAACTGAGGCCAAAGGTCACACAATTAGTAAATTGTTAAGGAAGCCTTTGAACAGAGGTTTTCCTGATTCTAAGTACTGTGTTCTATCCACTGTGCCACATAGTCATTCATTTATCATTCTTTGAACCATCTTTATTTATAGTACAGATAACCTCTTTTTATTGTGCTTCACTTTATTTTGCTTCTCTGTTACTTTTTTTTTTAAACAAATAGAATATTTGTGGCAATCCTGTACTAGATAAGTCTATCAATGCCATTTTTTCCCCAACAGCATAAATTCACATTGTGTCTCTATCACATTTTGTTGCATGCAACCATAGTGCATGCATCATAGTGATTTTTCATTTCCCTGATTATTATTATTATATCATGGTGATCTGTAATCAGTGATCTTTGATATTACTATTGTAATTATTTTGGAGTACCATGAACCTGTGCTCATATAAGATGATAAATGTTGTGTGTATTCTGAGTGTTTCACAGGAGCCTATTTTATCCTCCATTCCTTCTTCCTGTCCTCCAATCTCCCTATTCCCTGAGATACAATAATATTGAAATTAAGCCAAATAAGAACCTTCAATAGCCTTTAAGTGTTTAAGTGAAAGCAAGAGTCATTAAACTTTATTGTTGTCTCATTTTAAGAAATTGTCACAGCTACCCCAACTTTCAGCAACCACTATTAGGATCAATCAGCAGATGTTGATCTTAAGGCAAGATTATTCACCATGAAAAAGATTATGACTTGCTGAAGGCTCAAATTATAAACCTGTTGAGTTGGGGAATGCTTTTTTTTATTTTTCCACATCACAAAAGAGCTCTTTTTTTCAACTAAGGTTTGTACATTTTTAAAAAAGATATAACACTTGCACACTTGATTGTCTATAGTATTGTGTAAATATAACTTTTAAACACAAAACCTTTGTGTGACTCATTTTAGTTCAATATTTACTTTATTGTGGTGGTCCAGAACCAAATCTACAATATTTCTGAGCTATTCCTACATATATTTTATTACATGCCATAACCACAATAACACACTATTCCAGGTATGGAGTCACAAGATTTTGGTTTTGTTTTTCATTTTTTTTTATGATTTTCAATAGTTTATTGACTCAGTTGAAGAAATATATTGAGAAAATGATCTTATATTATATGGAATCCTCAAATGTGAGGAAAATCCTAAAAGCCATCATGAGAAGTCTATGGCTGAAACTATTTAGATTATCAAGACAAGCAAGATTAAGATCACTTATCAGTCCTTCAGAGGCGGTTATATTGAATAAAATTGCAAGCAAACTCTATTGAATTGATCTCTAATTGCTAAGGTCCCATTTTCCTATTTGTACCTGGGAACCCCTGGCTCTTGTTTTGCTAACTCAGTTTCCCCTGTTTACCTCCTGGTTCTGGCTTCTTTGCTCTTTTGATTGACAATTGGATTCTTTTGCTCAGAATAATATCTACCACTTTTGGTATTTCCCTGTGACAAGACATTGCCACTGTGGCCTCTTCCAACCAGCCCAGTCCACCAGCAAGGTTTCAGCTTTTGGACAGTCCTGCCTTCCTCTTCCTTTCATATATTTTTGTTAAGATTGTTCCCTATCTCCTGTTATAACTAGGTGTCCTGTTCACTCCCCTATAACTCCAGCTTCTCTTTTCTGCTGTTTATAGTTTGTAAAGAAAAATAATATATTTTTATTCTTTCATTTTTCCAAAAGCCTGTGGTAGATGGCAGACAATTTTAGTGAAAAATATGTTTATATATATTCATATATTTATTATATGTTTATATAACCCAAATGTATTTGGATTAGGACAGCTAGATGGCACAGTAGATCGCATGACAGATCTAGAGTCTCGAAGGTTCATCTTAATAAGTTTAAATCTGCCCTCAGAAACTTAATAGCTGTGTGACACTAGAAAAGTCACTTAACCCTGTCTGCCTTAGTTTCACATCTATAAAATAATCTGGAGAAGAAAATGGCAAACTGGTTGAGTATCTTTGCCAAGAAAACCCCAAATGAGATTACAAAAAGTTGGACATGACTGAACAACAACAACAACAACAACACATGTTAATTGCTGATTTATCTAATTAATACCTGTAGCTTGTCTATTTCAGGAGACGATTTTCTGCTTAGCATTCATGGCCAAGGCAGAGAATTCAGCTTGTCAGCCATCTGTTTGTCATGCTAGTGCTAATTTGGAATCATGGTATAATGAAAAAAGTATTAGATTTGAAGTTAGGGAGTGACAAGTTAGACTCTTACCTCTGATAAGCATGGAGCTTCAGCTTTCTCATCTTTCAAATAAGGTAATAATGCTTGTTGTATATGAAATGAAATAATATGTGTACCATGCTAGCTTAGAGCTAGTCTAACTTTGAAAATGTGCTAAGACTTTTGCTATACCCTGTATAAATGCCAGCATTTGATTTTTTTCAAAGGAATTCAGAAAAAAACAGTCATGGGATATGGTTATTTTGCTCTTATATTTAGATGTATTGTTAATGACTTTTAAACAAAACTCTTTGGTATGAAGGACAAAAAGAATTATAGGAGTCATGTAAGTCCCCATCCTGTGTGCTGTAGAGAACACAATAGGTTCTGAAACTGGTGTTTAACTCATGTGTTTCTGAAAGGTTTTATTTCTGAGTTCATTTTTGGTTTCCATTATACTGAGATCCAACTAGACTACAAGCTCCGGATTAGAAAGACTCCTCAGATCTCTGAAATAATTGCTGATTCCAAATAGAACCTGTAGGCTTCATAGAATGGAAGAATCCTACTCTTTGTTTAGCAAAATCTAGATAATCTTACAAATTTTGTTGACTATCAAAGAACATTCAGTAACTAGAAAATTGATGCAAACAGCTGTTAGACCAAATTCTATTGTTTGTTTTGGAGCTAAGTCTGACATTTATATGAGATTTTTTGGAAGGAAGCTTTGGATATAGCTATCCACTTTGGGACTTATAGCTTTTTTTTGGGACACTAAAGGAAGATGTATAGAGTTGATTTATTATACTTTTATAAGCCTGAAAAGAGGAGTAGCCAGCTCTACTCAATTTTTATGTGCTCAGGAGAGTTTTGTATGCTATTATATTTATTTATTATTATTAAGCTATAACTTGATTTCCTTTTTATGATGAAACATAAAATTGGAATGATTAAAGATGATTTAAATATTATCCAGCTTGTTTCTAAGGGCATTGATTTCTGTACTTCTGTAAAGGTCCTTCAGATGGCTTTTTATGATCTTGACAATTCTAATTCAGCAGATTAAAGTTCAATATAATTTATTTAAAATAGTTTTAAAAGGTTAGGTATCAGGTGTTGCTTAATTTTCCAAGGGATGTTTGGGAAATGTTATCATTTTTTATCAAAGTCATTTTCACAATGAGAAACAAATTGAATCTAGGAAGAAAGAAAACAGGCACAGATGGAAGGCACATGCAATAAGTAATGTAGAGAAACAGAAGAGAAAGGTGAGAAAATGGAAAGAAAAAGATATGTCAATGTTGAGGAAAAACTGAATGCCATGAAGAAGGGCTTACTAAACAAAACTGGCACTAATGTGGAATTTGAGAATTATAGAGAACTGTTTATTTTTATAAGAAGCAAAAAAAAAAATCCAAACTGAAAGAAACTTACCTCTCAGGATTATTGTGAGGATCAAATGAGATAATGCAGATACAGAGCTTTGCAAATTTTAAAAAGTGATATATACATATGCATATATATACATATATATATACACACATATTTATGTAAAGATATATATCACATACACAGACACACACATATATCATATAGATTGTTGTTGTTCAGTCATTTTTGTTTTGTCTGACTCTTCATGAACAAATTTGGTGTTTTCTTGGCAAAGATACTGGAATGGTTTGCCATTTCTTTCTCTAGCTCATTTTACAGATGAGGAAGCTGAGGCAAAGAGGGATAAAAGACTTACCCAGGGTCACACAGATAGTGTTGAAGGTCAGATTTGAATATATGAGGATGATTCTTCCTGACTTCAGGTTAGGCACTCTATGTATTTGCCTTTATGTAGTTGCCTTTAAATATAGATATTTATTATTATTGTTGTTGCTGTTGTGATTTTATCCCTCTCACCATGAACAATCTTGTTTGGGAAATGATTGATAATAAATATCATCTTCCTAATATAAAGCAACATTCAGTGATATAGAAAGTAGTCTCATAACAATATCACATCTGTACAACTACAAAAATTTAGGGCATGGTCAGTTTGAAATCATTAGTAATATGCCCCAATACTTACATTCAATTTCTAATCTAGAAAAACATTACAGAGCAGCAGTATTTTATAATAAACTTTCTTATGGTAAATGAAAGTCATTTGCATTATTATTCTATGTTGGCCAAAAACTCCTACAAGAAGGAGTGAAAGCCATACTAAAAGTGAGAAATCTCCTTGACACCTGGGTAAAGAAGAAAGAGCCAGGTACTGGGGAACTAACGTGTAACATGCTAACTGGACCCGCAAGTAGAGAGTATGCTTGAGTTTCTAGCAGTTTACAACTAAACCTTTGCAGAGCAAGGTCCTTGCAGCTGGAAGTTGGTTGGAAGGAACACATGGTTTAGTGAAAAAAAAACACTCAATCAGTAGTCAGAGAAGCTGGATTCAATTCCACTTACTACCTAAAATGAACATAGAGAATAACATCATCCGATCATAGCAAAATAAAAATCAGAGTAAGCACAAATAGAAGAATATATACAAGATTGTATACAATAAAGGAGCTCTCTCATTGGAAGTCAGGTAACTCAGTTCAACCAAGAAGGAGGATCCTGGAAGTGATTCAAGGGAATAGTCCCTCAGGTTTCTAGAGTAGCAAGCTGAGTATAGCAATATGATGGAAACTGCCATTTTCTTATGTCTTCCCAGGGTATTTTTTTTTTTTTTTTAATCAAGCTGAAGTGGAGTTTCCCTTTTCTCTTGGCTAAATCTTGAGTTCTCTAGTTTCTTACTAATTTTGCAAGCCCCTCACACAGAGTTTTGGCCTTCATCTCCACCAATAAAGAGATTCCTATACCAATGGGTGTGTGGAGCCGGGGGAAACTCTGTGTGAGTGTGTGTGTGTGTGTGTGTGTGTGTGTGTGTGTGTGTGTAGATAATGGGATTAAATGACTTGCCCAAGTACTCTTTCTACTGTACCCCCTACTGCCCTGGAAACATTTAAGAAAATAAATAAAAATACAAAAGGCCATAATGTTGATAAGTCAATATGTGATCCAAAGGGATCTTTATGACTGAAAGACTCAAAGCTTTTCATAACTTATCCTCCCTTTTCCATTCCATCTTTGTGGTCTTCTTATACCTTATTTGCTGTCAGAAACCTTTTCAATTCAATGACAATGATTTCTTGGCTGTCCTAAAAATTAGATAGTCCCTCTCTTGCTCTGGCTATTCCTATGCCTAGAATGCTTTACCTTCTCAGGTCTGTTTATTGGCTTTTATGAAGTCCTAATGAAAATCCCATTTTATATAGGATACCTTTCCCATTTCTCTAAATTCTAATGCCTTCCTCTTTTAATCTCATATGTAGCTTTTTTCTACATAATTGTTTAGTGGTTACTCCCATTCAATTGTAAACATCTTATGGGCTGTACTGTCTTTTGCCTTTTTGTTTACCTAGTACTTAGCACAATGCTTGGCACATAATACTTACTTAATAAATGTTTATTATCTGATTTACTGAGCCAGGACAATGTAAGTTAAATTTTGCTAAAAAGAATGCCTATTGTGAATTCTTCACCTGATCAGACCCCAACATTTGGTACATATTATCATCTGGTGTCTATATCAGCCTCAGGCATACAAAGCACTTAATAAATGTCCCTTCTCTGCAAGGGGTTCCTCCAGGTTCTGAGTTCTGGTTCCAAAACAGATCATGTGTAATTTCTCTTCCATATAATATCCCTTGAGGGCAGCTGTTATGTTTTTCCCGAGTCTGCTCTAAATATGTCCAGCTCCTTCAATTGTCTTTCACAACCACAATAATACAAAGATGAAAGACTGCTTTCTTCAGATCATCTTCCAGGTTATCAATGTCCCATTTAGATTGTGGCACTCTCTGGAGAGAGGCTTTGAAAAACTATTCAAAGCCAATAACCTTTAGCCACTGGATCCTGGATCAGTTCAGTAAACAAAGCCAGGTCTGGACTCTCTTATCTCTCTTTATAATATCTTAAAACCAAGTTTTCAAAGGTTTCTTTGCATTGTTGTCCTTTTTGTGCTTATCACAAATACAGGAAATGCTAACCTTTGTATAACTTTGTAGCTCCAGGCTCATATACTGAAGCTCTCTCAAGTGTTGATATGACAATGATAATGATGCGTTTCTTTTTCAAAAATGTTGGCAATTCATCTGGCTTTGAAGAGTTTTTATTGTTTCACAGATTTGAGCAGGGTTGTTGGATGCTTAGGGGATAGGTCATAAGCAATGTGTTTTCTTTTATTTAAAATCAAATGAAACTATTTAGATGGAGGAAATATGTTCATCAAATGTTTGGATGAAAACTGACATGGAACCTAAAAGCTGATTTCCTAATAGCACTGTAATTAGAGAAGCCCTGTGGAGACTTGGGGACCAGGTGAAATATATTATCAGTAATTGTAAAACCATAGGAGGGAATGCAAAGGCAGCAGTAGCTGGAGTATTTAAGGACAAGGAAGGCTTTTACCTTGCTAGGGATAATTAAGTTGGCTATAACCTTCTTGCTCTTGATTACATCTGGTTATTTGTAAGGGCATGGTTGAAAATGAACCTTCAGAGATCAGAAAAGTACATGGTCATTCTACCCTCTGAGTTTTTGGAACAGTTTTCCCTTAAAGGCTGATGATAATCATTATTCAGATATTGCTCAGGCTGTATTTCTGGCTTGATTATTACTCTGAGACAGTACTAAATCATTCTAAGGAGAAGTTTGAGAATTCTATGAGAATCCACAGGACAAGAGTCAACCAGTTCTCTTTCCTTTGTCACTGTGGTGAGTTTGGTGCACTTGTGGTACAAGCTTGGAAGGCAAAGTATAGTAATTGTTGGACAGTTCCTTAGCGAGTACAGTGATTGTTCCTCCATCAGCTATACTTTCATCCTCAGTATTGTACTGGTAAGTTTCCTAGTATTTAATTTGGGCAATGGGGTGGGGATTTGTTATTGCAAATCTGACAAATATTTCTCTCTATAAAGAGCAGAAGTTTATTTACAAAAACATGAACATGTAAAACTCATACGTGTATGTATATATACACTTCATTTTTTTTACATCAAATTTGTGCAAACAAAAGAAAAGTAGCTAATAAATAGGGAAACTAGTTCAAAGCTGTCTTTGAACTCTTTGAACCACCTTTTATTCTGTTCTGTGTTTTTTCTTTAAATATTTAATTTCATTTTTTAAATGTTTTTTTCTTCTTTTCTTGGGGGAATAGCAGAAGACACATATAGCTAGATCTGCATCTCTACACCCTCATCCCTCTGTTAAGAGTTGGGCAGTATGCTTTAACTTCAATCTCCCCAACTCTGCACTAAGTGCATAAATTGTTCTTCTGGTTCTGCTCATTTTGTTCTGTACTGGTTCATTTAAATGTGAATCCTTTGTTTTCATCACTTAGGATTTCATTCTCAATATTCTATTAGATTCATATATCATAATTTATTCAGTTATTGGCAGTTGACTGGCACCCTTAGTTTCTAGTTGTTTGCTACAACAAATAGAACTACTATAAATATTTGTGCATATATGGGTCTTTTCCTACTTTTTTTTATTCCTTTAGGGTCTGTGCCTATGAATTTTGGGGTATAGTTTGAAATGCTACATTGGGCCTCTTCTTTTCCAACAATTGTCCAACAATTGTCTCTTTTCTTTCTTTCATCATTGAAAATCTGTTGTGCTATGTAGAAGCTAAAGTTTGCTTTAATTTTCATTTCTCCTATTAGTTATTTGGAGCTTTTCCCCCCACATAGTTGCTGTTTGCTTTTTTATTTCCTTTGGTCATTTTTTCTGTGGTAATGGCTTTTGTTCATATATACTTGCATCATTTCTATCTATATCTTGGGTATCAGACCTTGAGAAACTTTCTGCAAAGATTTTTTTCCCCCTATTTAATTTTAATTTGCTTTTGTTGGCACAAATTTGATGTAACTAAATTGCTTTATCTTGTTTGATCCTTTCTATCCCTCGAATCTGAATAACAATATATACATCTTCTATAACATTGTGGATAACTTTTCATCTACCCACATTTTGAAAGGTATTTCCTTTTCTGGTTCGTGAATTTGTACATAGTATGACCTTTTATATTTGGCTATATATTCATTTGGAGCTTATTATGGCATAAGTGCAAGATGTTTTAAATCTAATTTCTGCCATATTGCTTGCTTTTCAGTGTTTGTTGAATAATGAGTCTATACCCCTGTATTTGTGGTGTTAAATTGATCAAATACTTTGTTATTATGCTTATTTGCTATGTGTCTTTTATTCCTAATTTGTCCTATTAATAAACTTTTGATTTTTTTTTGCCAAAACCAGTTTTGATGATTACTTCTCCAAAATATAATTTGTGATGTGCACTTTAAAAAATTTTTTCTCAAAAATTCTTGTTGCTTTATTACTAAAGATGAATTTTATTTTTTTCTTCCTTACCCACCCAGTTCTCCAATGTTGCCTTTTTGTAGTTTGGATTGATCTTGAGTAAATAAATTAATTTAGGCAGTATTGTAATTTTTATTATATTGGAATGACCCAATCATGAATAATTCAGATTTCTACCATTTTTATAGGTATTTTAGTAGTGTTCTGTGATTGTATTCATATAATTTTTCTGTGTATCTTAGTTGGTGGATTACCAAATGCTTTATATGTTTGTTTTTTATTTTTATTTATTTATTTTTTACTGAGGCAATTGGGGTTAAGTGACTTGTCCAAGGTCACACATTTAGGAAGTGTGAAGTGTCTGAGACAAGACTTAAACTCTAATCTTCCTGACTTCAGGGCCAGCACTCTATCCACTTTGCCATCTAGCTGCCCCTATAGGTTTATTTTTTAATGGAATGTCTCTTTCTGTTCTTTTCTACTGTTTTATTTGTGTTGTAAGTCAAAACTCACTTTTTGATACAGGTAAAATTCAATAAACAGAAAAGTCTGAGATCAAAACCAACTTCAGACATTTGCTATCTATATGACCTTCAGCAAGTCACTTAACTTCAGTTTCCTTAATTGTAAAGTGGGGATAATAATAGGACTTACTTCCTATGGTTGCTTTTGAGGAAAAATAAGCTATTTGTCAAATGATTAGCATGGTTCTTGGCACATAATAGGCCATAAAATTACTGTTTCCTTCTTTTCTTCCAAAAGTGAAATGAATTACATCTCCTCATGGATCTAGGGGCAATCTTTAGGTATTAAGATGCTATCTATTCAAGTCCCTATTTTGGTATGTTCATCCCAATGTGACTAGGACTTAGTATCCCAGTTCTGTTTAATCAACTAACACCAGCTAGCCTTTTACAAAGGAATAATTTACTTTAAAGATATAACAAGAATGAGATGGACACACGTTTCCTCCTTCTTTAAAAACTGGAAGAGGCATTCTCTCCTTTATACTACCTTGCTCTCTGGGGGACTCAAAATTAAAGCAATTTTTACCTGGCCTTCCTCACACTGAATTCGTTTTTAGATGTAGTATAGTCAATGAATGGATTGTTTTACATTTATGGTACTGTTGGATTGGACTGGGTAAGTTGTTTAGCATTTTCTTCATCTAAGGATTGGATATCTTATTTAGCTCTTCCCTCTCCCTGCAGACTAAAATAGAAACAACACCTGGCACATAGTAAGTGCTTAATACATGTTTAATAATTGATTAATGATTTCCTTGGGGTTTGGGGTGACCAAATAAATGTCTATCCTGGGTGGCAGATGATGACACAGTCCCAGGTTGCTTTACATATAACACAAGTATGCACCCCCTCAATCTCTGAATTGCTTGAAACAAATTATATAGTATCCTAAGAGAATTTCTAGCTTAACTCTCTTAGAAAGTGATTTTTTTGGGGAACACAACTGATTCCATTTTGTTCTGTATTTGCTGTTTTGCAGTATATGACCACTGCATGAATAATAGAATCCAATTGTAACAGCTGTTTCTCTTGAGTATCTTTTTTTGCTCCCCTAATTGGTACAAAAGTACTTAATTGCTTAAAAAAAAAGAGTGTTTCAGTTTCTGGGATGTCTATTTCCCTTATCTAGTTTGTCAGTAGTTCCCTTTAATTGAATGAAACTAGCTATATCACTAAGGAAACATCCTTACAATGATACGTATTCTTCTTAACAAGTATACTTTATTTCTTTGTACAGTGAGTCACCATCTTTTTTCCCCTCTGTTTCATGAAATTATGGAAATACAAATGAATTGTGGAAATCAAATTTCCATTCAAATCCAGAGTCTGAGTATAATAAAGATGTTATCAGATTTTTTTTTCTGGCTTAATTGTCATTAGCTATTAGAACCTATGTCTACATTCATGCACAATATCTTTGTTTCATATAGTTGTTAAATCTTTGCAGATTTTCCTTTGAGAATTATTTATCCATATCCTTTGACTACTTCAGTGGGGAATGAATTTTGGTCACACAAAAGAAAAAGTATTTATTAAGATCCTATGCTAGGACTGGCTATTGATAGATAAAATTGAAAACAGTTCCTTTCCTGAAGAAGTATCCAATTTAGGGGATGCAAATTGTAAATAGTTAAGTGTCTAGATAGTAATTTGAAAGAGCTTGCTTTAACAAGCAATGTTTCCCAATCAATGTGCTGAGGCTGGGTATCTAGAATGATTTAGAATCTCCTTTAAAGCAGGGTCATGCTCTATTGCCTCTGATACCTATGATAGCTTTTGTGAGAAGGAAGATAATAAGGGTTTGGGATTGAGCAGTTTGTCTGATGAGGAGAATTATTAGGTTAAATTAGTGTTCCAGGCCATTTGGGGATATTCCCATTGTAGCTTGTACGAGGTTATGGTTAGTCTGTGACTCTGACCATGGCTATTCTCAAGGTCATCGTAGTAATAAGTTCTGTCATCAGCCAGCATGAGCTAGGAGTTGGTGAAATTCAGCAATAATTCAAAATACAGTAGTTTGAGTTTAATGAGTATTTAAAGCTGAGATGCTGAGAAACTGAAGTGAGCCAGACCTGAGTTAGGGTGATTCCTGTTTCAGATTCAGCCATGGTATAGTACTTAGATGTCTGGGCCACAGTGTTCAGCACATAGTAGGTGCTTAATAAATTTTTCTTTCTTTTCTTACTACCTCTGGTAGTTAAAAGGAGTTTAAATATAGAATGGAAAGGATATTCAGCCAGGGTATAATAGTGGCTAAACTGAGACTGGTTTACTTACCTGCCTCTGTGCTGGCCCTGCTGTTGAGAGTCAAAAGGACAGAGTTCATGTATATTCCTGCGCTGGCTTTTGTATTTGGGTCACCTGAAAGCTATTGTTTGTGGTTTGAGCCTGAATTCCTTTAGCTATATAATTTGTAGGATTTTTTCAAGTGTTTTTTTAAGGAAAAAAAAGTCACTTAGCTTATGTGGGAAAAACTATCCCATCTTATATGATACTACTACTAAAGTAGTTACTATTCCTCTCTTAGTGGCATTGATTAATAAAATAAAGAATGAGGAGCTCAAAGACTCTGTCCTATGAACAAATTAATTTCTAACAACGTTTAATTAGATAAGAGATCACACCTAGTAAACTCTTCCATTTTGCAGATTTTACTACATTAAGTTTGCAGAAGACTTCCAGTTCTTTTAGTTGCAGAATGAATGAATCTCAAGATATATTGTGAACCCCCACTCCCTTGGGTTGGCAAAGTGAAGAGAAGGCTGTAGATGACCCACTGATGGTCTGTGGAGATATTTGAACTGTATATGGGTGGGGATTACATGCAATTTCAATTAGTCAGACAAGTTGTCAAATATGGTACTCCCAGATTCTTGATTTTCTATTTCTGTTTTATAATTTCCTGTTGTGAATCTAGGCTCTTCACATTGATATCTTAGTGATTTGTATATCACTTCTTCTGGAGGCCTTCATACCAGACTGATTTGACCTTTACAGTTAAAATCAAATTCAAGAAGAATTGATTTATTTAAAATAGATTTTTTGAGAACTGTTTTTTTTAATATTGTCAAGATTTCCCTCCCCCCACTATATTCCTTCCCCTTCTCTTTCCAGAGAATCATCCCTTATTATACAGATTTTTTTTAAAAGGAAAAAGAAAGCAAAGAAAAGAAAAACCTAGCAAAATTAACTGACACATCAAAATAAAAACAAAAACTCAGTTATATGTAGCATTTCACACCCACGAACCCTGGATTTTTCAAAGGAATAAGAGGAAGAAGTTTTTCCTTATCTCTTTTTTGAGGCCAAGTTTTTCTTTCTTTTTTTTTTTTTTTGTTTATTAAATTTGGCAACATTAAATTTTTTGTGATCTTTCCCTTTACATTGTCCTCATTCTATATATTGTTTTCTTGGCTCTGCTTACTTTATTTGACATCACCTCCCTGATGTCGTGGTCCTCTTCAAAAAAGGAGGACAAATAACAACCATCTCCTTGGGATGTATTCCTAGAAGTAGGATCTCTGGGGCAAAGAGTATGGACAACTTACACAATTTAAAATTTCTTTCCCTAATATTTGCACCAGTTTACAACTCTACCAACAATGTATTGTGAACCTATCACTCCATAACTCCTCTAAAGTTACCCATTCTCATCTTTTGCTATCTTTCTAAATTTTCTAGGGGTGAAGTGAAATTTCAGTGATTTGCATTTCTCTTATTATTATTGATTTGGAGGATTATTTTGGATGTTAATAGTGTATAATTTATCTTTTGTTCACATCCTTTGACCACCTTTTTTTTTTTTTTTTTTTTTTTTTTTTTTAACATGGGGCTATAAATTTCTGTTCCTAACAAGCATACTGCGTTAAGATACTGTGTTAAGCACTGAGAATTTAAAGATAAAATGCAATACCCTCGAGAAATAGCCCAATTGGGGTGATAGAACATATAAATAACTAAGTGCTGACATGATAATATTAAAGAGTGAGTATAAACAACTCTTGGAATTGGGAAGGATTTCCAATAGGAGATTGACCTAAGCAGAACCTTGAAGGAATGGGGGAATAGGGAAGGAGTATATTCCCTGCAGCAGGAAGAACCTATACAAATTTACAGAGGCTGTAATTAAGTATCAAATTCAGGAAGAACATGTTCGTCAGTTTGGCTGCAACATATGAGTATGAGAAAAAGAATGATATGTAGTTAGCTTGCAAAGGTGGACTAGAGCCAGATTCTGAAGGACTTTAAATGTCAAGTTGAGGAGTTTGTTTTTCTTTCCAGATGTGTGCTTGTTGTCTTCCCAAATAGGACTCTGTCTCTTCCATCCCAAGTGGGAATTGCCCTTCTTTGTCAAGGGATTACACTAATCCTTGAAACACAGACCTAAGGAGGAGGGGGAGAGAGGGAACTTGACATAGGAAATTGTGATGCTATGTAAATTAGGAGAAAAATTATTTCTGTTGTTCAGTCATGTCTGACTCTTCATGACCCCATTTGGGGTTTTCTTGGGAAAGATATTGGAGTGGTTCGCCATTTCCATCTCTAACTCGTTTCACAGAAGAAGAACCAGTTAAATGGGGCTAAGTGACTTGCCCAAAATCACACAGTGAGTCTTTAAGGTTAGATTTGAATTCCAAAATATGAGTATTCCTATTCACAAGCCTAGTGCTCTATTTTCTGTACCACCCAAAAGACCTTTAATGTGGATTACTATAAACTAATACATTAGATAAGAAACAATAGATTCAATGATCTGCAATAATGAACTTTGACTCAGTAGCTAGGTGGGATGCAGGAAAAAAACATAGTTTACATTGAAAATAGTTCCTCAAAGATATGGGTGCTCTATATTTCTCAAACCAAAACTTCCCACAAAATACATCCACACCTGAAATACTGCAGGTTTTCTTGCTTAATTTATCTTTAAAGTGACAAACAATAACCACTGCCAATACTCAGGGGGTTTTGAGGAAAGCATCTTTTATAATCATGGGCATAGAAAGGATACATAGATTTAAAATTGTTATAATTTCAGTCTAGATCAATAGCAATAATAGCTGGCATTTATATAGCTCTTTAAGGTTTTCAAGACATTTCACATACTTTAATCTAATAAAACCTTCAGAATAACTTGTGAGATAGGGTGATCTCTATGCCACAAGTCTCCTAGATCAGTCCATTTTCTTCTCAGCTGTCAAAGTGATTCTCATCACCCACTGCACATTCAATAAACTCTAACATTTCTCTATCTCCCCCAGGATCAAATAAATTTTTCTAGGCATTAAAAGCTCTTAAACTTGCCTTCCAATCTTTCCAATCTTCTTAATCTTACATTCCTTACCCATATCTCCCCATGTCCTCTGCAACCCAAGAACACTGGTCACCTTGCTGTTCTTCAAACAAGACACTCTATCTTTAATTCTAGACTTTCCACTGGTCATCCCCATACCTGGAATAGGGGAAATTATCTCTGACTCCTCTTTCATTCAAGTCCCACCCCCAAATCCCATCTTCTACAGGAAGCCCTTTTGAATTCCCTGAATTCTAGATTCTAGTTCTTTTCCTCTGCTGATTATTGTGTCTGTCTCTGTCTCTTTCAAATCAGTTAGGTAGTGTCATAGTGGAGAGAGTGCTGGACCTGGAGTCAGGAAGATTCATCTTGAGTTCAAACCTGGCTTCAGACACTTAATAGCTGTGTGACCCTAGGCAAAACACTTAAACTTTGTTTCCCTCATTTCTTTATCTTAAAATGAACTTGAAAAGGAAATGGCAAACCACTCCAGTATTGTTGCCAAGAAAATCCCAATAGCATCACAAAGTTGTATACCACCGAAGAACAACATCAACATTCCAGATATAATTTGTTTATACATGTTGTTTATATATGGTCTTCCCTATTACACTATGATCTTTTTGACAGCAGGGTCTTTTGATTTCCCATGTGGTTAGCCCAGCATATAGAATGTGTTAAATATTTATTGACTGGGGCAGCTAGATGGCTCAGTGGAGGCCCTGGATTTAGGAGAACCTGAATTCAAATCCAGTCTCAGACACTTTTCTGAGTCTAGGTGTCAAGTTTGCTATATGTCAGTTATCCAACAATGGAGGCCAAAGAGTTGGGTAGGTAATGTTCAAATTAGATATTATAAAAGGAAGGAACAGCATGAGCAAGGACTTGATCTCCAAGTTTTAGGATGCTGGAATCAGGAGGCACCTTTTGAAACTTAGACGTATATTTAGGAGGCATAAATAGAAATACAATTTTATACAATGACAAGTAGATGTTATAATATCAGTACCATAATCTCTCTCTCCTTCCTCCTCAAAAAACTTCTGAATGACTACAGTTGGCAAGCTGAGGAATTTGTTTTTCCTCCTAGATAGCCCCTGTTCATAAAGAGCTTATAAGCTAATAAGGAGACATGAAAAACCAAGGAAAAAAACAGACTATATATTGAATAAATTGGAAATATCAGTGGCTTTAAGGGGATGATAGAGTAATATATAAGTTAAAATATTTAAGAAGGGTTTGAGTTAATTGACCGAAGATAGATCCACAATGGATTGTTAAAGGAAATCAGATTGAGGTGTTTTTAAATTTTATTTTAAATTTAATTTTGGGGGGTAGATATGGGATATTTATTAACCTCTTGGTATTGCTATCACTAAAGACCTTTCCCATTTCCATTTCCCTTCCCCCCAAAAAACACCATGTCTTTCATAATCCAAGTCAGAATCCTCTGACTTGCTTAAACCAAAAATTTTTTTCCTCTGAATTTCTTATTATAGCATTTATTATTTTCTCCTCAAAATGTAGTCCTTGATTGATCATATCTTGTACTTTGATATTCTTCAGTAAATTTGCTATACTTTTGTCTCCAAACACGATAAGCGTTCTGAGGGTAGAGAATATACCTTTTTTTTTTCCTCCCCAAATTGATTAACTGCCTGGAAATGAACCTAGGTGGGTGTGTGATAAACATTTAATACTTATTTACTTGTTGTCTTGACAACTGTTTCCCACAAAACTTCCTTTGTTGCTGCTGACAATGGCAAAGTAATGGCTTCAGAAAAAGTTATTCTTAGATTCTTAAAAAACGGATTTTGAAGATATTTTTCTGTTTTTAATCCCATCCAATCAATAACTGATTATAGTTGTGAACAAGGTAAATGGGAGGGGGGGGAATCTTAAGAATACATTTGTACTATACAGACTGAAGCTGTAAGCCAGTAAGTACTGTAACTATGTGGAGAGAAAAGAAATATTTAAGGATTTTCTAACAGTTAATAAAAGGAGGCTTACTTAGAGCATGAAAAAGGATAATAGTTTGGGTCAGCTAGGTGGTTTAGTGGATAGAGCACTGGTATTGGAAGCAGGAAGATTCACCTTCATGAGTTCAAATCTGGTCTCAGATACTTATTAAGTTGTGTGACCTTGGACAAATCATTTAATCCTGTTGCCTTAGCTCCTCCTCTGTGAAATGAACTGGAGAAGAAAATGGCAAACCATTCCATCACCTGGCCAAGAAAACACCAAAATGTGGTCAATAGAGAATCGGACATGACTAAAATTACTCAAAACAACAATAGTACTTTGATAGCATATGTACAACAGTTCCTGTTTCCATACAAATGGTTAGTAGAGCAAGATGTGGTGACTCATGTAGCTTTTGGACACTGATCTGAAGACAAGACTGATTCTATGGGCCATATGTGAACTAATTTCATAGGTAATAGAAATAACCCTACAACATTGGGCTAAAGAAGAAAAGTTCATTTTTGCCAAGGCCAAAACCAAAATCAGTCCCTTGAAAATCTTCCATCTTGTGTTAGATGTGGCTTATGATACCAATAATAAGTTCTGTCTGAAAAAAAAATCAAAACAACTTTTTCCATCAGACTTCATGGTTCTACAGTCATTAAAAAGCATAGTTTGTCTCCCACTGGTTTTTCTCCTGAATAGACAGGCAATTGAACATGTTGATTTGGAACATTGGAGAAAAAAGTTAAAAAAAAAAATATATCTTGTATTTTAAGGGAAAAGGAATCTAAGCCTGTTGACTTTAGATGATTAGGAAGCCAATTCAATGGGTATAGGCTTGAGCCTTAGGTCACTTGGTCTGTAAATTCTTAGCAACAACTTCTTTACCCTTTTAGGAAATGAACTATCACAATTACATAGTGATGGATCCTGCTGCTCTTGTAATGCTCCTAAGACAGATTGCTTATTTATAGGAATAATTAGAATAATATCAACATCGGGGCATCTTTTATTTTTTTGTCTGATTGTACAATTTTATTGACTTGAATGGGGAAAAATTAACTTTCTTAGATGGGATATCCAAAAAAGACATTTCTCCTTTTTATGTAGGTCATTTAGAGGTAGGTGTATCTCATAATGTCCCCAACCCTTCCTTTCCTACCTTTTTGCTTAAAAGACACTTATGTGTAAAGTCCATTCCCAGAAATATTAATTCATAAATAAAGAAGGGTTTGAAGTTAGTCTTCTGGCTCTGCTAGTTCTGCACACTAGACCACTCCATTCAGTTGGACCGCAAATTTAGTAAAAGAGATATATGTACTGGGACAATATGTGAGGTTCTTTCTCTTTTTTTATGAAGCTATTAACAAAAAAGTGACTTTCTTGGAATGATAAATTTGACCCTTAGATAAGATCAGAATTTCCAAGGAAGGCACTTTGTCTCCTCTGCTCATCCAAAATTGTGAACATATTTCTGTATATAACCAACTTCGGTATTTGTCTCTCTACCTTTTTGATTGACAAGCCTTTACTTGTGAACTATTCTTGATTCCAGAATTATTAAATCAGTTCTCTTCCCCTCCCCTACCCCCTTTCCCTGTCCTTCTATGTTCCTGGTTACTTTGGTGCTTAATCCACAATGCTTTCTATGCTCTTTGCAATGCTCAGACAAAGTGAACATTTAAAATTGTATTGAATTTTGAGTCATGTAGATGTTATAAATGTGCTGCAAAGATTAAAAGGACTCAGGATTGTATGAAATAAGTTGGTTTATTTATGGTTCTTGCAAGAAATGGGCCCAGAGACAGTCCCTGGGCAGATCCACTCCTATAGATTCATGGATGAGCCTTTTATTTCTTAACTTGAAGAAATTAACAGATTTCTTGATCTTCGCATTGCATGTTCCTCCTCCCTCATCATACAACCCATGTTCAAAAATGGTGGAAAACCTTCTAGGGGAGGAGAAGCTAATATTAATTAACTCATTAAGCATGCACACTCAGTGCTTGCAATTACCTTTAACCCACTTCTTATTTTGGGTCTATTTTTTAACAGTTTATCAGTTCAGTCATTCAATATGTTGTTTTGTAAGACTAACTTGGTTAGCTAATATGAGCTTTCTCTAATTCCTTGTCCCTATATGGAAACACAGCTCTGTAGGTTGCTCACAAATGACATACAAATTAGCTAATGTGTATTTTCATGATAAAGTTTCTTTTCTTTTTAAGTGAATTTGCCCTGTTCATTTCTGGCTTCTTAAGTAGGAATGATTTAATTTCCACTCATTTGTCCAAAATTAACTTTGTATGGATAATTAAGCACAGATTTGAAGTATATATTATTTTGGAGATGCCAATGGATTTTTCCTTTGAATTTTAGAGTATCATGCATGAGACTTGTTAGGTTTTTTTGAGGGGAGAGAGTTCCTGTATGTTTGCAATATTTTCCCACTCTTTTGACATTTCTATTTTATGGCTCTTGTAAGCCGTAGCATTTGTTCATTCTTTTGTGGCTTCTTTTTAGTTGTTTACTCACTTTCAAAAGTTTTTTTGTAAATGTTTCTCTTGTAATTAATGCTTTCCCATCTCTTATTTATTGTTTTTGTTTTCTAAAAATTTATTTGGTGAATTTCTTGTTATTTTGTGGGGATAGAAGGAAATGGGATTAGATATTCTTGCCAGAACATTCTGATGAAACTGTTTTATGGTTTTATAATGATATTTATGGTTTTATACTAGTTAAGTAAAGAGACAACATTCCAAAGTTCCATGTTGAAATTAGGACTTGGAAAATCTTTCATCTTTAAAGAAAGGACAAGGAGGACCTAGTCAAGTCTGGATCAAATTTTTTGATTTTTCTTTTGAGGTCCTAACAACATTTTTGGGATAGCAGTGTCTTGACATTATAATGGACGAGATGAGGGAAGGAAGATTTGGGCCTCTGTGAGAATGATAGCACAAAAGCTATATCAAGCCTAAGGCAAATGTCTTGAAGATTAAAAAAAAAAATCTTTCCAAGAGCTGTGAGTTTCTTTTGTTGAGTTTTCTTAAGGCTGAACCCACTTTGCCTTGGAAAACTTATGCACTTGTGGGAGAATATATCACAGATTTTGGGGGTTATTTTGTACCAAATATTCCACTGTAGTAAAAGCCTTTTCTAAAAGCTTATGAAGTCTGGCTGACTATTACTGATAATCAAGGGGAAAATACACCCACAGAGGTTTTTGAGTTACAGTTTTTGAAAGACATTCCCAAATTTCTTTGAACCCTGGGGGTGGTATTAACTATACTGTGGGTGCACAAGCTGTACTAGCATAAAGGGTTGGGGAAAGAAAATCTAGAGCATGTGTTACATAAATTAATAGAGAATAAATATAAAGAAAATAAATACAAAGAAGTTAAATCTAAGATAGGTTGACTAGGTATTAGCATAACCCCAACAATCTGATTAAATATTTGTCATCAAGAAATCATAAACAGCCACCAAGTCTTCTTAATAGGTATGTAGTCAGACTCATTAGCATAATGTGGATCAAGTACTTCCTGGATATGTAGTAAAGGCTAAAGTTAGAATTTGACAATTCTGAATGTGATACTTTAAAAAATAAATGCAAACTTTTATATTTCATTTCAATTTATGTATTTTCATTTCTATGACTCCTAAATTCTAGTTTTGGTTGAATGATTATGCTCTGAGCCTGAAGGAAAATGTTGTGAACATCCCAAAGGATATGTCAGAATGTTAATAGGAATCATTATTTAAATTATTTGAGAGGCAACTCTCTGGATTCTGACTTTTCTAAGAAGAGAAACCATCTTATTAATAAAATCAATTTCCATTTTATTGAATTGGATTCTGAGAAGGGGAATTGTCAGTGATTTTATTGATAGTTATTTAATGATCTATATTCTTTGGTCTCTAACATTAAAGCCAAGTAAATCTGTGTGCTTTCTTTCCTTCTGATTCAATCTCTAATCATCTTCTATGCTGGATTCACTTTTGAATTTCAAAACATTTTGTTGCAATAGGAGCCCTGCTATTTTGGAGTAAGCTCTAATGACTTATATTTTCCCTTTAATTTATTTTAGAAGCATTGAGAAAAGTAACTTGGATGTGTATTTAAACTTTCCAGGCATGTTTTGTACTATAACAAAGTTTCTCAGAGTATTTCTTGGAAGATTCTCTTGAAACAATAGTAAACCTCAAGGGACACAATAAAGCTATCTCAATTGTTTGGCTAGCAAGAAATGGGTTAGAGGAGGGAAGCTTATCATAAATTTCTGCTGCAGTAAAGAATAAAGGCAGATAAACATTGCCCATGTTATCACCTTGGGGAGAAATAGAACAAATGAAAACTTATTCTTTTTTTCCTCTCCTCAACATCACATCAGAAGAAAGTTTGCCCATCAAATCATGCTTTCTAAATTTATCTGCAAAAGGGTTTTCCTGTTCAGTGGAATCTTTATAAGATTTTCCCTGGTGCTTTCAATAAAAATTTAATTTTTTTTTGATCCATTCCAGGGATAAGTCAGAAAATATTTTGAACAGCAACTGTAGGAAGTTGCTTCAACAAATTTATTGAATAGTGCTATATTCAAATTATATTATAAACAGCTTGGGGAAGGAAAAGATTGTGGAGGTAATTAAAAGTTTAATGAAACAAGTTTCCTTTCCTTAGAGCAAAAGCAATTAGCAGAGGAAGTGAGAAGGATTTACTCCAGAAAACAGAAGATCTTGGGGAAAGAGAATCTAACAAATACATACAAAAAGTACAACCAGCACACTAGGAGAGCCTTGAAGAGGGAGAGATTTCTTTTGAAGGGAAGGATTAGGGAAAGTTTGCTAGGAAGGAGAATTTGAGTTGAACTTTGGAGGATAGGACTTCAATATATAGAGAGAGGGTAAAAAGGCAACCTGTCAAGGGGAAAGATAGATGGAAATGCAGGGCTAGTTCAGAAGGAAATATCACATTGTTTGATTTAAACCTATAGCTTAATAGACTGATTCAGAAAACCCTGGAAAGACTTACATGAACTGATGCTAAGTGAAGTGAGCAGAACCATGAGAACATTGTACATGGTAAAAACAGGATTATGGGATGATCAACTGTGATGGACTTGGCTCTTCTCAACAATTGTGGTGATTCAAGGTAATTCCAATAGACTTGGGATGGAAAGTGCTACCCCCATACAGAGAGAGAACTATGGAGACTGAATGTGAATCAAAGCATGGCATTTTCACTTTTTGTTTGCTTATTTTTTTTCTTTCTCATTTCCCCCCCTTGGATCTGATTTTTCTTGCACAGCATGAAGAATATGGAAATACATTTAGAAGAATTGCATATGTTTAATTTATATCTGATTATTTGCTATCTTGGGAAAGCAAGAGATGGGGAAAGAAGGAGAAAAATTTGGAGCCCAAGGTTTTACAAAAGTGAATGTTGAAAACTACCTTTGCATGCATTTGAAAAAAGATGCAATACTCTTAAAAAAATCTATAGCTCTAGCAGTCAAACATAAAGCTTCATAGCTTCTGGTCAGGGTGAAATTGAGACATACTGAATTCCTTGTCAAGGGACTGTGGAACATAGCAGAGGGAGAAAGGAAGGAAGCAAACATTTATTATGCTCCTAATGTGTCAGGCATTGTACTAAATGCTTTACAAATATCTCATTTGATCTTCACAATAACTCTGGGAGATAGGCCCTATCATACCCCCATCTTATTGATGAGGATATTGGGGGGAAGGGAGGTTAATTTCTTAAGTCATAAAGCTAGTAAATGTCAAAGATGATATTTGAACTCAAGCCCTGCTGATTTTCTCGTCCTTTGTCTGCTGTCACTTCATACCTCCAAATAGTGATGCATCTAAAGTTGGGATGAACTATATCTCAAACCTCTTTCTATACTTACTAGTGGAGTAGCTACTGACAAATTACCCAGTCTGAGTTTTGTGTTTCTTGCTAGTAAAGTGGGAGTGGTAATTTTTGTTGTTCAGTTGTTTAACCTTTGTTTGACTCTTGATGATCCTTTTTGGGGTTTTCTTGACAAAGATAATGATTTGTCATTTCCTTCTCCAGCTCATTTTACAGATGAGGAAACCGAGGCAAATTAAGAGAGTGAAGTGACTTGCCCAGGGTCACACAGCTCTAGCTTGGTCTTCCTGACTCCAGACCTAATACTCTGTCTACTGTGTCACCTAATTGTCCCATGGGGGAAGTTACATTCATAGTTTCTACCTCACAGAGTTGAGTCTAAAATGAAGTAATGTGGTTTTAAAATACTATAACAATGATGTCATTGGTAAAGATGATGATGCAAAAGAGTTTTGATTTTATTCATTAAGCAATAGGGAGCCACTGAAGATTTGAAATACAGTAAAATGGATTTATTAAGCTCGTACTGTGACTCAGACACTAAGCATTAGAACCACAAACTTTTTCTGGTCAGAAACATGTAAAATGGAATGAAAACAGGAAAGGCCAAAAGGAAATTTTTTTTTTTTAGTTCAGAGGGAATGTGGATTTGAATGTAGGGGCAATGGGAATGAAAAAGAGGGCATGACTGTGAAATTCCATGGAGGAAAATCAGTTAGATTTGATAACATAATATTATGGGATCACCCACAAGATCACAGATTTAGAACTTGCAGGGACTATTGAGATGATTAGTTTATAGTTTTAGAAATCTTAGAGTCATCAATTTACTCCATTTTGCAGATGAATAAACTGATTTCCAGAGAAAGTAAGTGTATATAAAATAAGTAAAAGAGGTGAAATATAAACTAGGGTTCTGATCCCAAATCTAGCATTTTCTCCATTGGGACACCACATTGTCTCCCTTAACAATTGACATTTGATTGGTTTTGCACTGAAAGAGTGGATGTTTGGACAAGTGACTAACAGTAGCCATTGTTTAATTAGAGCAACCCTTGCATGTTTCTGCCTATTGAAGGAACTCTGTGAAAAAGTGTATCAAAGCATATTTTCTCTAGGAGATTGCTGGAGTTAGTGAAATGCTTAAATTTTTCATTTTCACTCTGTTTTAATTCCCCTTGATAAAAGAAGGCAGTTTGCTACCAATTTTTTTTTAAATTATAATTTTAAATTTAATTTGTGACTTTGACAATACTTTCAAACTCATGTCCTGCTGGAATCATGGTGGGTATGGAATAAAAAAAAACACAAAACTTGCCATCTGTTTCAGAAACCCTGCTAAAAAGGCACAAGGCCTTTGAAGTACTAAAGGCCAAATATCTGAAGAAGGTGGCTGTAAAAAAAAGATTTTGGAAAATTACCTATGAAAAAACAAATGCCTACCATATAGAATACAGATAGATGCACAAAAGTGAGATTTAACTGACTGGAATCACATGGTAACTACTATGTATCTGCCAAACACAACTTTAACTTTTGTTATCTCCAAAATCTAAAGGTAAGAATAGCAGCTTTAATGATATCATCATATACTCATTGGTATATATGTTAAACTCACAAAGTCTTTAATTAGCAGGCTGAGGATCATAGAAACCTGTTGTCTGGGTACTTGAACCTGAAATCTTGATTTTTAAATATGAGATGATTTTTGTCTTATGATCCTTCAAATTATCTTCATGGGATGGAATGAAAGGCTATGAATAAGGCAAAGAGACTGGTAACAGGAAGACCAAATCAGTAGACTTATTTGAGGAATGAGCTTAAGGTGCTTACATGACTATTTTCATAATGATTTATTAATAAAAACATGATTAATGTGATTTCTGATTAGGATATGTCCCAACATGAATGTAAAGGTATATTTACTACATGCAAAATATTGCATTAAGTATTGGGGACACTTTAATAGGGAGAGAAAATTCTTATAGAAAAATTGAGCTGCAGGGGAGATGACTGGACCAGAAGTCCTAAGGATGGAAGGGTAGGTTAATGGCCAGACCCAGAGGTCCTAAGATCTGAAATTAAAGAATAAGGATTTAAAGTTGTAAATCTTGAGAATGGACTAGAGTAGTAGATGGATAGTTGGTGTTTAATGGATACCAGCCATTAGCCACTGCATCAGCATGTTGCTGCCAGACATTGTGTGTGTGAATTGTGCTCTACAAAAGGAGATAGTATTTTGGGTGGAGAGCACTGATCCACTACCAACAGCACAGAATACATGTATATGTTATTGAAAAGAAATATTGTCCATGTCTATTATGTACTCTGTTTGTATGGTTAATTTGTAGTAGGCAAAGGAAATTAAGAAAATTAATGAATTAATTAGAAATATTAAATAAGAATATTAGAAATTTTCCTAACTTGGAATTCTGAACTGTATTTTATAAATAAATAAATAAATAAATAACTTTTATTAATATCCTTTCTTCTTTTTAATCTTCTATTAACTTTATAGTGTGTGTGTGTGTGTGTGTGTGTGTGTGTGTATGTGTGTGTGTATGTATGTATTATAAATAGGATAGATTTCTTTAAATTGAAACTCCAGCCTCTAAGTTGAAGAAGAGAAGTTGGTGCAGATATGTCACCAAAAGGAAGGTTATTCCCTGGATTGCTCAGTAAGAGAATAGTGTAGTCTGAGAGAATTTATCTTTCTGTGTTTTTTTCTTTCTATTCCATTTACCACCATAACTTTTTCAAGCCTTTTTATCCTTCTTCAAGCCTCCCAAGGCACCTCTCCCCAACTTCTCATGGAGGAACATTTTTTGATTATTCATTGAAAAAATTGAGGACATTCACTAGGAGCTTTCACTTAGATGTCTTCTGCTATTATATTCTCCTTTAACTTTGTCTTGAGTGCAGAGGTAGCCATTCTTCTTGCCAAAGCAAACCCCTTTTCATATACCTTAAGGTTCTATCCATTCCATTTTATCTAGCAGATTCTCCCTCTTCTCTCCTTCTCTAACTCTGTCTGTCTGTCTGTCTCTCTCCCTCTTCCTCTTTCTTTCTCCCTTCCCCCCTCCCTTCCCCTCAACACTCTGTCTCTTCACACTTCTTAAAAATATGGCCAT
The DNA here is from genome assembly GCF_048593235.1 of Sminthopsis crassicaudata. Lineage (NCBI taxonomy): Eukaryota > Metazoa > Chordata > Mammalia > Dasyuromorphia > Dasyuridae > Sminthopsis > Sminthopsis crassicaudata. Next base: position 120,978,273 of record NC_133619.1, on the reverse strand, counting down.
GTCTCTCACATCTTTTAAAAACTCTCGTCATTTGGCTATCTCTGACAGTTATCATCTTGGATTTTGCTCCTCATCTGCAATCAGTATCTCCTTCTCCTTTCTTTTTCTAACTCTCTTTTAAAAAATAGTCTATAGTCTATTTTCCAATTTCATCATTCAACCAAAACTTCTCTCTCCAAAGTTAATGTCTCAGTCTGACAATTGGGATTAAGTGATTTGCCCAGGATCACACAGCTAGGAAATGTCAGGTGTCTGAGGCTGGATTTGAACTTGGGTCCTTCTTACCCCTGGTCCAGTGCTCTATCACTGCACCATCTAGTTGCCTTAATCCTCATCTTTCTTGACTTAATTGCAGTCTTTGATACTGTTGATTGGTTTCTTGTTCACTCCTGGTTGTCTTAATTTTCTGACCACTGATACCTGATCTTGAATCTGTCTGACCACTTCTTCAAGGTCTTTTTTTTTCCTTTTCTTCTGAATCTTTATCTAGATCATGCTTTTTAACTTTGGGTATTTCCCAAAGCTCTATCCTAAACTCCTTTCTCTTCTACCTCTATACTATTCTCTTGATCTATGCAAATAATTTTCATGTCTATTCATGGTAAGCCTGATTAAGGCTTTCATAACTTCCTTTTCTAACTTCCCTTTTTTTTTTTTCTCCCCTTTCCTAACTTCCAGGCTTGCATTCCAAATGTCAACTGAATGCCCTGAAACAACTTGAATTTAATATGTCCAAAACAATTTATTGCCTTGATCTTCCGAACTTTTCTTCAACGGTTAATAATATTATCTTTGTGACTCATCTCTCTACTAGACTCTAAACTTTGAGGACAAACATTGCACTTTATATAAACTTTAAATCTCCTCCAGTTCCAAGTACAGTGCTACACATTCTTGATCAACTAATATTGATAAGATATAATTTCAATTCTCATCCAGCTTAAGTTTTGGGAAGGTGAAACAAGAAGATCTTTTCCTATTCCTAATTACCTACAGTTTTAAAAATTGTATTTTGGGATTTCTATGTTTATTCTTTCTGAATATCTAAAATTGACATACCTGACAAAGTTCTCAAACACTGAGTTAATTTGTTGGAGCTTGATTTTAACTTAATATGAAACATTCGGTTTAAATTAGAATATGATAAGAAACTGCTTTGGAAAATTTAGGGAGGGAAAAAAGCTGACGGGCATCTGAACCTTGATGGCTTCATATTTTACAATGTTAAAAATAAAAAGTGTTAGAAATCATATTTCTGACCTAGAGATGAAACAGAGCTTACACTGAGCTTCTCTGTCTTAAGTTAATAAACAAAAAGAAGAGCTTTGAACACAGTAGGAGAGAGAAAGTTATTAGTGACCTCTATCTTTTTCTGGTCCTAGCTTCTGTCCTCTTACTCATGTTTTCCTTTTCTTTTTGGGTAGTTGTAGTTGGCAGTTTGGGAGTTAGATGGATTTTGTTGAATGTGGATTTATTGGGATGGGAAGATGGGATGAGGATAATTTAAAAATAATGTTGATTTCATGAGATCAGCAATGTCAAGTAATTGGGCCAGACAAGTTTAACTTGTCCCTTTCCACCCTAATAGTACCAAATCTCATTCTTTCTAAATAAAAATTAAATGAGGAGTAAGGAGAGCCTAGGCAACTAGGTGGCTCAGTGGATAGATTGCCCACTCATGATGAAGTCAGGAAGACTAATCTTCCTAAATTCAAATCTGGCCTCACACATATATTAGCTATGTGACCCTGGGCAAGTAATTTAACCCTGTTTGCCTCAGTTTCCTCATCTGTAAAATGAGCTGGGGAAAGAAATGGCAAACCACTCTAGTATCTTTGACATGAAAACCTCAAATGGGATCATGAAGACATGATTCATGAAGAGTAGGACATGACTGAAAGGACTGAATAACAAAGAGAGAACTTGTATATGATTATTTGTTGAATAGAATGTGTGATTAGCATCTAAAACAATGCTTTGTTGATTTGCTTAGCATGAAGACCTGAAAATTGTTTTGTTATTTGGAAGCCTGCTTTACTAATGGTGTTTAGTATAAGAGGATTTTTTTTTTTTTTTTGCTTGTATGTGAAGTGAAAAGAATGTACATTATTTTCTTTTGTACTAATATAATGAAGGTTACTAGATTTGCATTTTAAATGTTTTTTCATTTTTGTTGTAGTACTTCAATTATATCTTTTTTGCATTTTATGGGTCAAATGTAATATTTTTGTTTAGAATGCTTTGCTGAATAGATTTTTCTTCATCTACACATACTATTTATGTTTTAAAAAATAGATTTTTATTGATGTTTTCTATTTCTTCCATAACTATAATTTCTCCTTATATCCATTCCTCCTATTTCCCCCCGAGAATTATCCTATATAAGCAATATGTTTTAAAGAAAATGAAGTAAAAGGGACAAAAAAATCAGCAAAATTGATCAATGCAATGAAAGTCTGAAACCATATGCAGTGTGGATCATGTTAACTTTGAAAAGAAGAAGTATAGGGGGAGTTTTTTCATATATCTCTCTGCTGAATAGATTTAAAAAATAAAGTTCTCAACAGACTGTTTCCCAATGCATAGGATTTTAGTAGCCAGCATGATAATAAAGAACACTCAGTAGAAAAAAGAGCGCTTTTAACTCGGCTCTCCTACTACGGAAAAGTAAAGGGGAAAATAAAATCTGTAATGATTTGAAGACAGCCTGTATATTTCAAACTATAAACTATAATGGCAAACAGGATTTTATATTTGATCCTGGAGGTGAGAAGGAGCCACAAGAATTTGAGTAGGGGGAAGTGACATAGTCATTCCTTCACTGATATTGGCTGGTGTCATCTCCTGGCTGCTTCTTGTTTTGAAAAAGGTAATTTTGTGTTCATTTTTTTCTCTGTTTTTGTTTCTTTCTTACTCACTCATCCTTTCCCCTTGCTTTCTTCTTATTTTCCTGAGAACCTATAAAGTCAGAAACTTTTTTCTTTCCTGACTAACCAGAAGTTCTACATCACTCCAGCAAGTGATCCAACCAAGAACCCTGGCTAGAATGTCTTTATCACCTTGTAATCTCTTTCCACCAATATTTCTATTGGAAGTTGGCTTCTGCCAATCAGTTCCCAATGGTGTGTGTGTGTGTGTGTGTGTGTGTGTGTGTGTGTGTGTGTGTGTGTTTGTGTCTTTTTGCTCATGGATCTTATTCTTTCAGCTACCTTCTGTCTTCTCTGCCTGACAGAGGCATGCATAATTTATTGTTAGTTTAGAAAGCTAAACTCTTAATGCAAAAGTTATGTTTGAGTTAATTCTCATATTTGATGAACAATGATTTCCAGAGTTGTCTCTGAGCCAAAATTTCTGCAATATGATTAATGCATATTTTAATTTGGTTTAGATAAGACACGTAAGCTCCTGTTTTCAAAGAAGACCTGTTGAGAAGGTGAATTGTTGAGAGCAATCTACCATGATATATCATTGCCAAAGTTAAATTAATCATGTCAATCTGTCAACGACGGTTATTAAATGCTTACAATGTGTCAAGGGGGAGGAAAGAGGGGTAGGAGCAATCATAAGTACAGAAGATTTGTAGAATTTGTATGAAAAAAAGTAAAAATAGTGTCTAGAGACAAAACTTGGTGTCATTGAAGGCTGACATTGAACTTGAATTTGAATCTTTCCTTATTCCAGTCTCTTGACACTTAATAGCCATGTGACCATAAGTAAGTTCTCAACATGAGTACTCCAGACATCTCTCTCAAACCATAAAGTGTGACTCAGTTGCTGATCTGATTGCTTTTTTTCTCTTTTCTTTTTTTTTAATTATAACTTTTTTTTTTGACAGTAATATGTCTGGGTAATTTTTTACAGCATTATCCCTTGCACTCACTTCTGTTCTGATTTTTCCCTTCCCTCCCTCCACCCCCTCCCCTAGATGGCAAGCAGTCTTATACATGTTAAGTATGTTATAGTATTACCTAGATACAATATATGTGTGCAGAACCAAACAGTTTTCTTGTTGCACAGGGAGAATTGGATTCTGAAGGTAAAAATAATCTGGGAAGAAAAACAAAAATACAAACAGTTTATACTTATTTCCCAGTGTTCCTTTTCTGGGTGTAGCTGATTCTGTCCATCATTGATCAACTGGAACTGAATTGGATCTTCTCTTTGTAGAAGATATCCACTTCCATCAGAATACATCCTCATACAGTATTGTTGTTGAAGTATATAATGCTGATCTGCATTGTTAAAGAAAGTTCCCTATTATACCTTTGAAATTACAGGTCTACACACACACACACACACACACACACACACACACACACACACACACACACTGCTGTCTAATTTCTAACTTGGTTTAGACAATTAGCTGAGAGCATTGAATGATTAAATGGCATGCCTTGGGTCTCACAGTGGGCTGAGTGTGCACTACAATTAGAACACAGTTCTTCCAGACTATGTTTTTTGACCATCATTCCACCTTCCTCTCCACACTAAGGAAATCAAAGTGTCAGACCAAAAAACATAAACCCGTGTTCCCCTCCACTTGTTTTTGACTTATACTTGTGCTTTGTAACTTTTTTAAAAAATGAGAATGAAATTTATGTCTTATAAATGCTAGAACTTTCAACAAATTCTTCTTTTAAGGAACTATATATATATATATTATATAATATATATTATATATGAGGACAGATCTTTAGTTTGACAAGAAAAATTGTTCCTCTCTCTAGGATGGTCCCCACCTTCAGGAGTATGGAGCTATCCTTTTCTATTTCTTTCTGGGAGGCATGATTTTCCCTTAGATAAGCCCTTATTCAGGATCAGATCAGACTGGCAAAGAGCCATGGGAATAATGAACAATAAAGCTCTGCTTCAGTCCCCTGCCTCTGAGAAATTCTCTTCTACCCTTTACTTGTTGTCCTGTCTACCACTTAAATCTATTTTGTCTTGACTCAGATTTTTGACAAGAGGAGCCCAAATTATCTTTTGCTCTCCTTTGGGAAATTTATAAATATAACAATCCATAAGATTTTCTTTCATTTATTTCAGGATAAATTTCTGACAACTGAGAAGTTCCAAAGTTTTTGGTTTTTATCTCTTGTAAATGATGAGCATAACTATAAAGAATAGAAAAACTTTTGGATTAAAAATATATGCATCCTCTCCATAGGAGAAATTGAAGAAAAAAAGGAAGGCAAAATATCATTGTTCATGATTTGCTTGAGGGAAGTGAGGAGTTCAACCCAAGCTGATCATGTAGTCAGCTTCAGTAGCAGATAACTTTGTCTTCTTTACCCTTTCTTCCAGTATCCTAAATTGCCATCTCCTTTAGTTTACCAAATGAAAAGCAAAACTTTCAAATCCAACCTTTCTTGCTATTTTCCTTTTTCTCACTTCAAAACCTTTTGGTACCTTGCTGACTCCCTGGCTGTTTCCCAGTCATCAGAGGGGAAACTGCTGTCTTTTTAAGACTTTTTTCCAAGCCATTCTCCAAATGATAAATGGTCAAAGGAGATACAGAAAATTTTCAGATGAAGAAATTAAAGCCATTTTTAGTCCATATGAAAAAATGCTCTAAATTACTATTGATTAGAGAAATACAAATTAAGACAACTTTGAGAAACCACTTTACATCTCTCAGATAAGATGACAGGAAAGGATAATAATGCTGGAAGGATTGTGGGAAAACTGGGATACTAATGTATTGCTGGTGGAGTTGTGAGCTGATTCAACCATTCTGGAGAGCAATTTGGAACTATGCCCAAAGGACATACCCTTTGATCCAGTAGTCTCTCTACTGGGTCCATATCCTAGAGATCAGAAAAAAGGGAAGACCATCCACTTGTGGCAAAAAATATTTGTAACAGCCTTTTTTTTTTTTTTTTTTTTTTTTTTTTTTTTTTAGGGGAAAGGAATTGAAAACTGAGTGGATGCTTTCAGTTGGGGAATGCTGAATAAGTTATATATGAATGTAATAAAATATTATTTTTCTATAAGAAACTATCAGCAGGATGATTTCAGAAAGACCTAGAGACTTACATGCTGAGTGAAATGAGTAGAACCAGAACATTGTACACATGGGCAACAAGATTGTGATGACTGATTCTGATAGACTTGGCTCTTTTCAACAATGAGATGATTCAGGCCACTTTCAGTAGACTTCTGATGGAGAGAGCCATCTGCATCTAGAGGAAGACTAGAGGACTGAATGTGGATCACAACATAGTATTTTCACCTTTATTTGTTTGCTTGCTTAATTTTTTCTCTTACTTTTTTTTCCCTTTTTGATCTGATTTTTCTTGTGCAGTATGATAAATGTAGAAATATGTTTAGAAGAATTACACACCTTTAACTTATATTGGATTACTTTCTCTCTAGGGGAGGGGAGAGGTAAGGAGGGAGGAAAAAATATGGAACACAAGGTTTTGCAAAGTTGAATGTTGAAAAATATCTTTGCATGTATTTTGAAAAATAAAAAGTTATTAAAAAAAAGATTGACCCTTTTTTTGGACGATGAGTTCACTACAAGCTAAAGAATTCCATTCAGACTAGCAAAACTTTTATTTCCAGCTGTATGTGTCCTTGGCAAAAGGGATTACAAGGGTTATATTAGAAACAGAATAAATTAGTAACATTTCAGAATTTCCTATATTATCCTGCTACTTTACCTAAGCCTCCTGCTCAGAGGAATTTCCACTATTGAGGAGATAATTCCCTCCATTGAATTCTCAGTTTGATAGCTTTGTCAGTGGATTAAATAAAAACACCAGTCACAAAGGTAATTTGAAGGTTGGTTTACTATTGGCAATGTTCTGCAGCCAACTGGGGCAAAATTGGGATGAACTGAAATTTTATTTTTCACTTTTCTCTTTTCAATCCTTTCCTTCTTCAGAATTGTCTCTTCCTTCCCCCCTCCTACTCCTCCCCCAAGCAAAATCAGGTTTTAAGAAATTTTCTGTCTGTCATTTACATTTTATGATCAATTTTAAATACAGGCACTACCTTTGCTACAGGTTTTTAATTCTTGAGTTATGTCTCTAAAACCTTACTATCGTCTCTGAATATAGAATGAGACTGGATGGAAATTCAGCCCTTTTCTGTTGAGAACAGAGAACTTTAAGGAGGGGGAGGGGGAAGATAGGTGCATCACCTGCAATCAGTAGTACTAGTTGCTGTTTGATAATTTCCTTGAGAAAATCTATTAACCTTGGAGAGATGTAAATTAGGAGAAGCTCTACTTTCTATTAACAAAAAGGAATAAGAATTTCATTTTCGAGTGAACAGGATATTGCAAATTACTGTGATTAATCACACCATCCCAAATTCAGACTGGGAGTAGGATGAGAGTGATGAAGAAAAAGACAGTCTGCAACTTTTTGCCATTTCAAGGTCACTGGTAAAATGGACCAAATTGTGGGAGAGGGTACAATTTTGTCTTACTTTTCTTTTTATCCCCAGCTTTAGGGATGTTGCTTGGTGCACAGTAGGTGCATAATACAGGCTTTTTGACTTGAATCAATTTTACTGTCAGTGCGAAGCAAAAGTGCACTGAGAGCCAAAGGATTATTGTCCTTACTTTTCAAACCATGATAAGCTGGGTTTGGCTAGTTGAAGGAAGGACAACCTAGAATGTTGTCCTATGAAGCTATCTGAGTAATTGGAGTAATCTGAATATCAAAAGGGGGATAGGAGTGAAGATCTCTAAAAAATAGACTTTTATATCCCTTTGTAGTTTTTTCTGTTTTGTGGGATATTTGGTATATTTACATTCATACTTAGTAGAGGGTGGAGACAAGTCTTACTATTTTATTGATATCTGTGTGGGACAGAAGTTCCTTATAAATGTTTATTATTATTATTACTAATACCCAGTTTTTGTTTTTTATTTTTGTGGATTGAGTGAGGCTTTGGAGTCAGAAAGATTGAGTACCAGTCTGCTTCAGACATTTAATAACTATGTAACCCTGGATACATTTCTTAATCTCTCACAACTTCAGTTTCCTTATAAGTAAGTAAACTGGGATAAGATCAGATCTGAATGAAAGCAAAAGTGAGGAAACTGGGTCTTTGCCCCATGGGGGGGGAATTTAGAGAATGCAAACAGTACCACCTGAAATATCATTACCTTTCCATATTGCTACCATGAGGATCAAAGAAATAACATTTCCTTTGCTTGCCTTCTCTCTGTAACTAAAGTGGTAGGAGCTTCATTCCTCAATAGAGGTAGCTTTGTGGAGGAACACTTTTCCCCTTCACTACTTGACACTTGTCGTAGGTACAAAAATAGCTAGTTATGGCTCTGGTTAACATACTAAAATTTTGAAGTTACACTTAGATTGCCAACTTTATATTCATATTTTATCAGAGATATAATTTGGAAATGGCAAAACCAAATACTTTTATATCTATGTGTCCCTCTATCCATATGTTTATTCACCATCTATCTTTTTATCCATTACAAAGTGTTAGTACTGGAAGGGACCTTAGGTATCATTTATTTCAATTCCCATTTTTTCCAAATGATGAAAGCTTACTGGCTATTGGAGCCAAGTCTTATGGTTCCAAGTACTCTGTTTTGTGCATTTCACTCTGCCTGTTTCTTCTTCTTAGCCTATTCCAGAATATTAATAGGAGTTCATATGCTGACTTTTTCAAAAGATTCACCATGGAGTTTTTAAATAATCAAACTTTTCTGACATTGAAACATAATTCATTTTATTAAAACTGATTTCAAAAAGATTTTAGAATCAAATGGATATATTTACTCTTTTTCACTTTAAGATAATTAGGTTCCATGGAAGAGAAGGGACAGATGTCAAATTTAGTACTTTTCCTCACTATTCTATAATGTCTCACCATAAGTTTTTAGGGATATGTTGATTATAGTTATATTAACATTCTTGCTGTAAATGAAGCCAGAAGGCATAAATAAAGTTGTAGCCAATCAGAAAGGATGGTTTATTGACTCTCCTTAGAAGTAGGCAAATAAGGAATCAATGGAGTTGGTTTCATGGTGTGACTAAAACCAGTAAGATATATCCTTCTTCTCTTCTACTCAGATATAGCCTGTTTTTTTTTAATAGTTTAAAATTCCAACTTCTATATGAAGCCTTTCCTGCTTCCCTTCTCCCCAAATTATATTGAATCTAATTTTTTTTTAAAACAGCATATGCCTATACAGAGGCAAATATTTTCCTCTGCAAGATTATAAGCACTTCAATTTTTCTCTTTGATTTTCAAATTTTTTTCTCTTATTTCAAGAATATTTATGATGATAATACATAGGAAGACTATTCTGAAGTTAATTATAGTTTAATGTGCTTACATCTCTTTTATTTTATTTTTATTTTTATTATAGCTTTTTATTTACAAGATATATGAATGGGTAATTTTTCAGCATTGACAATTGCAAAACATTTTGTTCCAACTTTTCCCCTCCTTCCCCCTACCCCTTCCCCAAGATGGCAGGCTGACCAATACATGTAAAATATGTTAAAGTATAAATTAAATACAATATATGTATACATGTCCAAACAGTTATTTTGCTATACAAAAAGAATCAAACTTTGAAATAGCATGCAATTAGCCTGTGAAGGAAATAAAAAATGCAGGTGGATAAAAATAGAGGGATTGGGATAGTGGTTCATAGTCTTCTCCCAGAGTTCTTTTGCTGGGTATATCTGGTTCAATTCATTACCGCTCTATTGGAACTGATTCAGTTCATCTCATTGTTGAAGAGGGCTTTGTCCATCAGAATTGATCATCATATAGTATTGTTGTTGAAGTATATAATGATTTCCTTGTCCTGCTCATTTCACTCAGCATCAGTTCAGCTTATAGCTCTTTTAGAAGAAAGAGAAAGAATTTACAAACTTGATGAGATCTGTTAAACTAAGTCAAAAATGCACCTTCACACTTGATAATAATAAGGTAGGCACCATGTGAAAAACCATCTGTTGGAAAATATGGTTCAAGATTAAGAAATAAAAGAGAAGAAAGATTTATGGATAACTTAGAAACCCCATGTCTCTATCTTGTGAATATTTCTTCTAAAGGACTAAGTTGGAAGGTGCCAGACGGGATAAGTTCTGAACAATATAAAATATACATATCTTCACAGAAAGTTTTTAGATTAATTTGGTTTTATAAAGACTAATTGATTATCAGTGTAAGGGATGGATAGAATCCTGTTTAAGTTCTCTTCCAAGTTACCTAAGAGAATATGGAATGCTGAACTCAAAGCTGGAAGGAGCTGAGTTTGACCTGTTTTTGAAGTATAGTAGCTGTATGACACTAGGCAAGTTATTTAATATCTCAGGTTCCCACACTCAATTCTCTATTACTATAAGTTACAGACAAGGATCTGTTTTGATTGAGGAAAGGAATCACAAGTCCGTTCCTGTCCCTCTTCTTTGTTATTTTCTAATGGGAAAATCCTACCATAAGGGAAGATGAAAAATAATAAAAATGGTGAAAAGCAGTGTGAGAGAAAAAGATGGCTGTAGTAGAAAGTACAATAGGAATCTTTAAATTACATCATCCAAAGAGTATTGCTAAAAATGGAAGAATAACAACTTATTAGAAAATAAAATAGATTTGCCAGAATTTTTATAGCAATCTATTCTTGGCATCAATAATAATATCACCACATTTGGACTCAACATCTTGTGATGATATGATGTATAAGCAAATGAAAATAATGCTCAAAATGATGAAGTTGGAAATGCTGGCTATACCAGACCAGGTTCACACTGAAGAAAACTATCATGGAGATAGCACAATTTTGAGAGCATAAAATAATTGAATTTTTATACATATTATAGAAAGGGGAAAATAGCAATGATCATAATGGGTCTTATTTCTAGAAAATGATCCAGAGGTCATCAACTACTCTTCTTTATCTTTAATATTTTTGATAATGTATTACATATGTACTTAGGACATTCTTGATGAAAGTATGACAAGGAAAGATGTAAGCTTTTATAGACTTTTGATAGTATACTACACCTTCATAGTCCATGTGAATGATGGAAGGTCCTGAGGTATTTTCTTTTAGTACCCAGCCACTACAATTTTGAAAAAATCATTTAATGTTTAAAAAAAAAACCTCTCAGCTTTAAAGGCTATTCTCCAACAACACTATATTAAAATAATAAATATTCTCTTATCTCTAATGGTTTCTGTTTCTATATCAGTTGAATATTTGCCAGGTACTTAATCAGAAGCCATAATCATAAAGTAGTTAGTATAAGGATTATTTATCTTTATTTTTATCATTATTTAATAAGTCATAATAAAGGTGAAGTGACTCATATACAGACTTAAACGGTAAACATTCAATTTTTGAATTTGATCCTAGAATTTGAACCTAGCAATCTCCTTGCTTTAAGTTCAGTGCTTTTTCCAGTATATTATGTTGCTCCTATACTAAAGAGATCAAGTTAATCAGTTCCATGGTCACCAATATCAAGGCAGTGAATAAGGAGATGTATGATTGCCAAAAGTGTTAATGCCATTAAAGGATGTCCTGTGAGGAGAAATAGAAAAAGCCTTCTCTATAGATAATGAGGTCCTCCAGATACTCTTTATTTGTGGATAATATTGTCTAGATTAAATTAACCCCCAAGATATTATATGCTTCTTTAGTGGAATCTACAACTTTCATAGAAATAAAACGTATGGATGAGAAATAACTTTTGCCTGGACATGCAATTGGATGGCTAGTCCATTGAATTAATCAATCAGAACATATATACGTACACACACACATACATCTCAGGTACTGAAGTGGTTCAATGGAATCTACTAGGCTAATTTTATAGGAAAGTTGGTTATATCCACTTTAGGAAATTATATAACTTTGTACCAATTCTAAGCTGTTCTTAGATATACGAACTCCTTTTTTTTTTTTTTTTTTTAGGTTGGTCATGAATTATGGAATGGTACAATTTACAAATAATTTCATAGATTTAGAACTGGAATGGACTTTGAGTCATGTAATATATCTTTTCAATTTACAGATAAGGAAACTGAAATTCAGAAGTGAAGGAACTTGTCCAATGTCACACAGAATGGACATTCAGAAAACTCATCTCCTATGACTCCAAATTCAGTGTTCTTTTCACTTAATTTGAAGTGTCTGTTAGTACTTTAGATTGCATCTATGATGATTTGCATGCAAGAAGTTGTGTAAAATGTATCATTCAGGAAATGAATGATTGGAAAAGGAAATAGGCCAGTCATGTAGCAAGAGTAAGGGATAACAGATGAACAGCCTCAGAGCTTCAGAGGAACTTGTAAAACATTGAAAGACCTGAAAGAGTTTCTAAAAATTTATTAGGTTATTTAGAGAGGACCTATGGGAGGGCATGGACAAGAATTGCATAGAATAAGATATGAATGGATTGTGATCTAGGGGAGCAAGATGGTATACATATCATTGAAATTAAAGATCCTTTGAAGTATAATAATTATTTTCATGATGATGGTATGAGCTATTAAATAAGGAGTGGTTCTGACTCTCAAATTCATCACCAAGTGGCCAGCCTAGGTATTAAGCTTCTTAGCATGGGCACTTCTAGGGAAGCAAACAATCTGTTGTTTTGGGCTAATTCAAAGTTATTCCATTGTGGATATTCCTGATAGAACTTATACTTTACTAATCAATATAGAAGAAGTAGATCTTGGTACCTTCAAACATACCAATAATGAATATGCTAAATAAAGATGAACATGATTGGTAAAAATTCTCTTAGTTTTCAATGGTTTAATTTCTAGATCCCTCAGTTATTTTAGCTGTTTCTGATATATTTTCCCCTTAGAGGCCCCTCAATACTTATCTGCCCTTGGAAGAGTAGGTATTCCTCACAGGTGAGAATCAATTGATTAGATAATAATGATTGAGAGAATGAATATTATAATGTAAGGTGGACCTATTCTAAAGAAGGATTAAGGGATGTAACTGATTATATCTCTCTTACTTCTCTCTACCCAGACAAAAATTGGGAATCTGGACAAAGGGATCTATTCCTCATCCAAGCCTGTCTGAGTAAAACCATAATGGTCAGAATTAGATTCTTCTTGTAAGGCTTTCTAGTTGGGTGGGGTAAGAATTCCATCTAGATAAGTTAGTCTAGATAGAGTAGTTTTTTTTTGGTCAAGGTCCAAAATCTCCATAAGAGACTGGGCCTTTTTTTTTTTTTTTTTTTTTTTAAATTTAAATAGTATTTCTGCCCCAATTATAGATCAAGGCAATTTTTAGCATTCATTTTTACAAGATTTTGAGTTCCAATTTTTCTCCTTCCTTTCTCTCCCTTCGTCCTAAAATAGTAGGCAATTTAATATAGGTTATGCATGTGTTATCATGCAAAACATATTTCCATATTAGTCACAGTTGTGAAAGAAGAATCAGATCAAAAGGAAAAATAATACAAAAAAGAATAACAAATGAAAAACGTATTTTTTGATCTGCAGAGTCCATCAGTTATCTGGATGTGGATAGCATTTTCCATCATGTAAACTGTAATTGTCTTAGATCATTATGTTGCTGAGAAGAGTTAAGTCATTTATAGTTGATCATCATACAATGTTGTTGATACTATGTATCATGTTTTCCTGGTTCTGTTAATTTCACTTTGCATCAGTTGGTACAAGTCTTCTCAGGTTTTTCTGATATCTACCAATTTATCATTTCTTTTGGTACAATTGTATTCTATTATATTCACATACTGCAATTGGTTCAGCCATTCTCCAATTGACAGGCATTCCCCTAATTTCCAACATTTTGTCACCACAAAAAGGGCTGTTATGAATATTTTTGCACAAGTAGGTAAGCCCTTTCCCCTTTTTTATGATCTCTTTGTGATAAAGATTTAGTAAAATATTTCTGGGTCAAAATATATGCAGAGTTTGATTGCCCTTTGGACATAAATCAAAATTGGAGAGACAGGACTTTAAATGAGGAAATACCCCCCCCATCCTTTCCTCCAGCTCCTCCCCATATTAATTGATTATTAATATAAGAAAGAAACAATAATTTCTTTTACCATCAATTGTATAATGATTACCACACATTTTGAAGATAGAACTATTTCTCTATTTCTTTGATACCATTTCCACTGTAGTTTCCTAAATTATACCTTAGTGGCCTTCTAAATGTCTAACTAATTATCAGGGAATAACTTCAGTCCTGGAGAATACATGGCTTATTAAATACAGAATGGTGTTTGCAGAATCTTCAATTCGAGTTCTCTTAAGAGCCATATACCCAGCAGTAACAACCACCATGGTGTTTATATTACTGATTCATGAAGCAAAAAATATGGCAGACTGGATTTTTCAAAACAATTTCCTTAAGTCTTGTTAATCTCCAAGCGATAATTTCTAAGCATAAAGAGGTCAGCACAATTTGTCTTCCTGCCAGAGAAAAGAGTGAAATTTTCTTTTTAATTTCATGCTGACACTATTTACTGACACATTTGCCTAACTAAGATGAATCGATAAATTTTGTCAAATAACATTTTCATATAATAATAAGCAGGTGAAAGAGAAGCTAAGGGAAAATATGAGCTAATTTTAGAATGAAGATCAACTACCTTATTACAAGCTGAAAATTTTATAGCAATTGAGATGATGATTTTAGAAATTAAAGTCAATTTAGCATATGTTCCTTTCACATGCAAGCATTTATTTAGCACCTACTATGTGTCAGTTATTTTGCCAGATGCTGATGATATAAAAACAAAATAGTCTCTGCTTTTAAGAGATTTATAATAGATTGGGGGAAAAAATCACACAGATAAATTCAAGTTTATTTAAATTAAGTTGAAGGGCCAAAGGACAAAAATATGAAATACTGATATTTCACACTTCTTCCTCAGTGATATAAAGGTACTTTGAGTCTGTTTTTATTTTTATTTTTAAGTATACAATGTTGCCAAATATGGTAATATTGAGAAAGAAATCAGAAAATGGGTTTCAAAAATTCTATTGCATGATTTCCAGAAGAAGCAGATCTGGTTAAAGCATATTTTAGAAAACTGGATGTTTATGGTTTATAATAGACATGTTTAAATGGCAGAGTTGAATTATTTCAGCTTGTGTATAATCTTTTTGTGTAATTCATTTTCTCATTTTCCTGGTACAAATAGAATTGCTTCCTGGTCATGTTTTTCTTTTTTATATCAACAATTCTGACCATTAAGGAGAAACTATTTAATTTTACATTTGTACAAATTTTGCTAAACATCACCACTCAAATCTTTGTACCTAACTGAATTAAATAAATTTCACTTAATAATTTAATAAAGAATGGAATGGGGAGGAAAAATGACAAATAGTGGGTTGAAAATTTAAAAAAAATTATAAAAGAACAAAAAAAATTAAAAAAAAGTGAAAATGCAAATTTAGCTGACAGAACTATATTGGATAGGTAGCTTAGTCTAAAAGAAAGAAAGCTGAGTAGGATTGAGTTGTTGTAGGGTTTTGTGCTGGATCTTTCTGAAACTGCGTACAATTTAATATACCTGCTTTCATTTTGGATTCATTTTGGGTTCATTTGGCCCTACTCTTAGGCCAAGAACCCTCTTGATTCCTTCCTGGGGGAACCAGGGTCTCCTACTTTGTTGCCCCACCAAAGTCTAATCTTTCTCTAATGCACTCAAAGATATAGAGCTCATCTTTACTTTAAATCTCTGATTAAAATTTACAAATCCATTCCCTTAGGGCCAAATGCATAAAGTCTGCTAAAGTGTTAAAGGCTGATTAAATATTAATCTTAGCCTTTCCTGACCTTCAAAGCCTTAACTGAAAACCTTAACTTGAAAAGCTTTTTGGGGAGAGGAGGGGAAGGAGGCCTTTGGACAAAATTTAATGGATGATCTATGTTCCCATTTTACATAAATTGAAGAAAATTAAAGAAATCTCATATATATATATATATATATATATATATATATATATATATATATATATATATATATATATATATATATATATATATATATAGTAATGTTGGAGAAACTGAGGCAAGATAGAGAATTTAATAATTTATTTAAAAGGGAGAGATTTACTGAAACCAAATGGATCCATGGTTTGGTCCCAGGGCTGAATGAGACTATCCTCTCCAAGAATCCAGCAAACAATATGAGTTCTCAATGACCTATATACACAGGGCTCAAACTCAGGGGGTAGAGCAAGGCAGGGACGGAACTGAGAGCAGCAATGGGACTCTGACAATCCAGTCCTAACAGAGTGGGGGGAGGTATGGGAGACATCTAATAATTGGGTTTACAGAATGGGGAGAGGCAACCAACATTCTGATGATGTCTAAGAGAGAAGGTCTTTCTCCTATCTGAATCATCATGATTAGGTGATTGAGCAGAACAATTGGCAGGACTGGGTCAGGATAATTAGGGAAACTGAGTCAAGACAATAAAAGAGAACTGTGGCATAACAATATTTTTATATACACACGTGTATATACTTATACTTGCACATGCCCCCTCTTCCCCCACTCTCTGGGTCTAAATTCCTCCAACTTTTAAGTTAGAGACTTGCATTTGATGACTTTCCAGCTCTATGATCTTGATGGGGTGAACCCTGAAAATGTGTCCCCTTTAATCTATAAAAGAAGGGAAATTCGGAGTCTCAGGCTTTCCTCTGGGAAAGCATATCTTCCCAGACTAGTTAAGTGGCTTCATTCAATTGGAGATCTTGGTCAAATCACCCTCCATTGATCTTTTTGGGGTGGCCTGGATTCCCTTCAGGAAATTCTCAGACTCTGGAAAAAAAGCCTTCAACATGATTTTACTCAATTGGAGAATTCTGAACTCTGACTGATGGTCCTTTATAGATTAGCCCAGACAGCTCCCAGGCCCAGACCAATGTTTGCCCATATAAACAGGGGTCTGTTAAACACATCTTTGCAAACTTCTAATGAGGAGTTTCACCCACTAAGAAAGCTTCTTTCTTAGTAAACAATAAAAATCCTTTTTTGCCAGAGATTTTGGGGTTTGAGAATTCTTTCACATTGGATCTATGTCTCTGAGCAGAGAGGATCTCTCCCCCTATTCCCACACCTCAACAATCTTAAGCATTTAGGAATTCATAGCCCTTAGTAACTGTTTGTGGAATTGAATTGTAAGGATGGCTCTACATATAGCTGTTAATGGTTCAATGTCAGTGTTATAGATATTCAATGGAGTAGTTTAAGAAGCTGTGCCTGGCCTGGTATTATTGAACATTTTTATCTTAGATAAATCCTGGAACATTTACCACCTAGATAAAGGCATGTTCAACTCATTTGTGTTTCTTTCTATTCATTTTCATTGTTTCGTCCAGCATAATAACATTTCATTTCGTTGTGTATCTTTAGCCATCCTCAATTTTTGACATTTACTTTGTTTATAAAATTTGCTATTATTATTTTGATATCAGTGGGATCTTTTATGTTATCTTCAATCTCTTTGCAATATATGCCTAGCAATGGCACCTCTGCATCAAAGATAATGGGAGTCACTTTTTCATATAATACATTCACTACTTCTAAAGAAAAAAATGGTAAGAAGATGAAGCTGACACTAAATTATTTAAGGCATACAACTCTACTATTATGAGTGGTACAGTATTTGTACAGTGTCATTACATTGAGAGAGATTTTATTTTGGTACCTGCATGCCTTATTAGACTAGAGATTAACTGACATTCTTAAAGGCCACTGAGCTCTAAGTAAAGAAAGAAGAAGAAAGTACAATGTAGAAAAGCATATAAAGAAATGGGTGTTCAGAAACAGAAAGGGTTACATCACCATCTATGATATAGTGAGCCCTCTCTCCATCCCTGGAAATGTCTATGCAAAGGCTGCATGGCCATTTTTTCAGAGACATAAAAGAAGTAGTTATTGTTTGAGAAGGGGGCGGGATAAGTGAACTTTAAGAATGTAACCAGTTTTAGATTCTATTATTCTCTGAAAAGGAAAAGGAACACATAAAGCAAAGTGGAACTAGAGAAAGATGTTCAAGTTTGCTGGTTTTTTTAAACTTTTTTTTTTTTTTTTTTTTTTTTTTACTTTTAAAAAAAATTTTGGTGAAATGCTTAGTGTATTATCCAGAGCCTTCACCATGTGTTGAGTGAAAGTAAACTAGAATATTTATTCATATACCATTGACAACTCAAAACTATATCTTGTAAGCTACCACCACCATGTTTACTTTTCTGGTCAAACAGCATGATTACTTTGAAGTGAAAGCATTTAATGAAAGAGCAGAAAGGAGCAACAATAGTATTATCCCCATAAATCTGGTGCATACTTTTTTTGTAAATAAGCATACTCTCTGTGAGAAGAGTGTACATATGTAGGTTTGTATATGTTAGGACAACTCAAAGCTTTGTGTTCTGTTAACGTCATTATGCTGCTCTGAGTCTGTTTCCTCTTGGTCTTGCAAGACATGGTCCCTGCCAGGTGCCAAAATCCTGTTAGACATTAGTTAGCTGATTTCATGGTGGCTGCCAAGCATGACTCTGGGTCATTATAAGTTTATGAGTTTTCCTCTGTCTTCAGGCTTAGCTGGAGTTTTCTGCTGTGGTGTTAGCCTTTTCCATAGAGGAAGAATAGATTTTTTTCTGTTACATGTCTTTTAAAAATCTTTTTATGATTTTTCCTCCTTTTCTGTTCACACCTGTTCTTATTAATGCCTCCTAAACAATTTTTGCTAAGTTAACAAGCCTTAGCTGGAATAGATGTAATCATTGGTGTATGATCATATGGTGATGATTATACAAGATATCAAATTCTTGAATCATAGAGCTCCCTGCAGCTAAACAGGACCTTTAGATTTAGTTGTTTTATTTTTAAACTGTAATTTCTTGTCATTAAGGACTGTGTCTCTAATCAAAGATCCCACCTCTGGCATAGGATCAGGAAGTCTATGTAACTGTTGCTTAATTGTTCCTAGAGATCTTTTGCTCCTAAACCCATATGTGGCTTTGCAATGAAAACCCACAAAACTGTGGATGTGACATCTTGAGTTCATTTTAAGGAGCTAAAATGCTTTGCATTTGCCTTGCAAATTAGTCTAAGCAAGCACAAAAGTGAAATCTGGAGGTCAAGATAATTTTCTATTTCCTGTCTAGCTACATTCCTAACTTTTTTGTATTTATGTGTGACTAACAGACCTTTCTAGGCTTTAAACCTATTTTATAACCATAAGATAAAATGATTAGTGAGAATGTAATGCCAGAGAAACTGAGGCAAGATAGAGATTAGAGAGTTTAATAATTTATTTGAAAGGGAAAGATTTATTGGGACCAAATGGATTCATGATTTGGTCCCAGGGCTAAATGAGAATATCATCTCCAAGAATCCAGCAAACAATGTGAGTTTTCAATTATATATATATATATATGTGTGTGTGTGTGGCTATACAGGGGTAGACTGAGGCAGGGGCGGAGTTAGAGCACTGAGAGCTGGAACAGTTCTCTGACAAGGTTGGGGGGAGGCACTGGACATTCTGGGATTGGGAGAGACATTCTGATAAGTAGGGAAGGGCTGGGGTCATGAAGTCTTATGTCTTTCTCCTTATCTGGATCATCATGATTAGGAGGGAGGGGTGGTTTGGCAGGATTGAGCAGAACAATTAGAAACTCAGGCAGAACAATTCAGGGAAACAGAAACAGAACAATTTAGGGAAACTGAGTCAGGACAATTAAGGAAACTGAGTCAGGACAATAGAAGAGAGCTGTGGCACAAGAAGTACAAACTGCTATGTGAGGTTTGAAGGAATAGGTCCATTACAAAAATAATTAGTCTTCTTTAGCAATGTTTTACATTTGATTTGAACTAAATTCATGTTGATGGACCGTAACGCCTAAAAAAAAAAAAAAAAAAAAAAAAAAAGCACATATCACATGCACACTATTCCTGGATTGCAAATTGGGACTGAGATTTATATCAATATCCAAGTCTTTCTGATAGTGTAGATCCTGTTATTTAAGCCTTCAAGACACTGCTCAGTCATTTCTGAGAAGGGTTGTTGAGAAATGAAATTGATCATCAAACATTTATTAATTTTATTTATTAAATCTATATACCGTTAGGCTCCCTATTCCCCCTCCCACCAATCCCACAGATAAGCTTATATTCTATCTGGCAGACAAGATACAGTTATATACAAAATAGACGCAAGATAATTTTGTAGGGGAGGGAATTTTTGGCTACGTGAAAATCACAAAAGTCCTCAGGTAAAAGTTAGTTCTTAAATCTTGAATGGAACAAGGGATTCTAAGAGGCAGAAATGCGAACAGAGTACATTACATGAATGAGGGGCAGCATAGGTGTGGAGATGGGAAATATATAAGGAATAACAAATATTCAATAAATAATTAAACCAGTTTAACTGGACCATAGGATATTTGGATAGAAATAAAATTAAGAATATTGGAAAGGTAGGTTGATTCAAGTTGTGAAAACATTTAAATGTCAAAAAAAAAAGTTTATATTTGACCTTACAGGTAATCAAGAGTCCTTGGAGTTGATATGGTCAGGCCAGGACTTTAGGGAAAAAATGTTAGTGTTGAGTAAAAGATTAATTAGACTAAGGAGAAATTTGAGGCTTGGAGACCAATCAAAAGCTGTTGCCACAGTGTGGTGGAGAGGTGATGAGGGCTTTTCCAAGAGTGGTGGGTAGAGTTTGTGAGTAGAAAGAAAGGGACATATTGGAATGATGTTCTGGATAGTAGAAATGGCAAGGAATTGGTAACTGATTGGATATGTGAGAAAAAGGAAGAATGAAAAGAGTTAATGTAGCTTTCTAAGAGGCTTGACTTGTACCTCTGGGTTTTGGGTAGAATCAGTCTTTCTCAGGTTTATATGGACAACTTCTTTGCATATGGTGGGATTTTTTTTTAATTTGATTTAATATTTTATTTTTTATCAGTTACATGTAAAACAAATTTTTATATTTGTTTTGAAAACTTTTGAGTTCCAGATTCTCTTCTGTTTTCCACATCTCCCCCCATTGAGAAGGCATATGCAAGAAGTTATTAAAAACATTTCCATTAGAGTCAAGTTGCAAAAGAAAACCTAGATCTAAAAAATCCCTTATGAAAATAAAGTAAAAAGAAAAAATTATGGGTTCAATCTGTATTATGATGCAATCAGTTTTCTCTGGATATGGATGGCATTTTTCATCATAAGTTCTTCAAAGTAGTCTTAGATCATTATTTTACTGAGAATAGCAAAGATATTTACATTTTTTCTTTTTTTAAATAATTATAACTTTTTATTGACAGTACATATGCATGGGTAATTTTTTAGAACATTATCCCTTTCACTCACTTCTGTTCTGATTTTTCCCTTCCCTCTCCCCACCCCCTCCCCTAGATGGAAAGCAGTTTTATACATGTTAATTAAATATGTTATAGTAAGATATTCACATTTTAATCCCATAACATTACTATTACTTTGTAGACAGTACATTTCACTTTGCATGAGTTCATGGAGCACTTTCCAGGTTTTTCTGAGAACATCCTGCTCATAATTTCTTAAAGAACAATAGTATTCCATCTAATCACATACCACAATTTATTCATCTATTCCCCAATTGATGGGCATCCTTTATGGGACTTTTCTAGTCAGATCTGTAGCTTTTCTATGGCAAAATCAATGGCAACTGCCTTTTTTTTTTGCTAAGAGGTTTATTGGATTAAAGGTTGTTAGTGAATTGTTATGAAATGTTCCTAGATGAACTGAGTATTGATACCTTGTATTAAACTACTTCCCCTTTCACTTCTGTATGAGTTTTTCTTGTCTGCTCCTAAGGGTCTGATGACTGTTGGATCCAGCTTTCTGTTCATCACACAGATGTTTGGCAAACTAAAGGTAAGTTAATATGGCAGGGAATGTTTGATGCTCTAATTGTTCACTATGATTTCATCTCAGATTTTTTAAAGGCCTTTTTTGCTCTAAAGCTTATAAAAGAAATCAAATTAGAAAGTATGAATTAAGAAATAATAGCAGTATCTTGCATACATATGGTCATTTGCACTTCCAAGAACTTAAATATGCATTGTTTCTTCAGACAATTCTCTCAATAAGTCTTCAGGTAATAAACACTATTTTCTTTCTGGGATATCTTGAGTACTTTCAGGGACACTGTGTATAAAACATTGTACAAAGTATTATGGAGGAACATAAGTTAAGTGATAAGCCAAGAATTTAGAAACAAAATAAGATACCAAAATGCAAGATAGCAAAGGGAAATATATGACTAATTCTCAAGTAAATGCCAGAGATAACATATGTTATGACTTTATCTAGCTTTATTGAGTTGGGAAGAGACCCCTTGCCTAATCTTGAATCTTTCTAACCACAAGAAGTTGAACACTTCATGAGACAGATCCAAAACCAAGAAGTTACTGTAGATTGGAATAATACAGATGGCTTCCTCGAGGAGATAGAACTTAAATTGGGCATTTGAAGAAGGGGCAAAATTTTGGTAAATAAAGAAAGAAGAGCAGGTCATTTCACATGAGATGATCCACATGAAACAAGGGAGAGATATAGGAATGTGTATGGAGTACTTAGCGAGTTCAGGATTCAGTTATTAGCCTTAGTCAAGTATTAATCTTTTTAGGAATTAAGACTGGAAAATGAGTTGGTGTCTGATGTTTGAGGGCTTTGAAAGAAGTTAAACAAGTACCAAGTAGTAGTAGCAATATCTCCCAGGAAGTAAGATCATTTATTAGCAACCAGTAGGGATTTTGGAGAGAAAGTGAATAAAACTTGGAATATTTGTCATTGATTCTAAGAACTAAGTAGCATTTTATAGGTAAAGGAATGGTGTTGTTCTAGCCTTCTGGAAAGAAATTTGGAATTATGTATCCAAAGTTATTAAACTTGGCACACATTTTGACTCGGCTGTACCACTCATTGGCCTTTCCCCCAAAGACATAATAGAACAAAAGAAAAGAGTTATATGTGCAAAAATATAAGCAGTTCTTTACATATGACCAAAAAAATTCACAGTGTATGAATAAATGTTATGGAATAGTATGCCCTAATATATGATTAAATGGATAGTTTCAGAGTTTCCTTTTCTCCTTCTTCTTCTTGGGATGACTTCTATGAACCATTGCAGAGCAAAGTTCATAGAACCGCAAAAAATTGTACAATAATAATACTAACAACAGTTATAGAGAAAAACATATTTGAAATATATACTAGCACTCTGATCAATGGAATGATAAACCATGAATCCAAAGGACTGAAGTTGAATCTTACAATCCATCTCCTGACAGAGAGATGATAGATTTAAAATGCACAATGATACATACATCTTATGATATGGCCAATGTAAGAATTTATTTTATTGGACTATGTATATTTGTTAAGAAGGGTTTTTTTTTATTTGAAATATTATTGAGAGAGCCAGCGGGGGAGGGGGAGAGGGAGAGAAAAAGAGAGAGGAAAAGAGAAATCGAGAGAGAGAGAGAGAGAGAGAGAGAGAGAGAGAGAGAGAGAGAGAGAGAGAGAGAGAGAGAGAGAGAACGAGAGGAAGAAACAGAGAGAAAGAGACAGAGAGATTTACAGACAGAAAGACAGAGATAGACAGCAAGAAATACTTATAAAAATATCCATGGAGTCATTTTGAAAAAAGAATAGTAGCTCCCAAAGGTACTTATTATGACCAGAAACCCATGGGAAGTAATAATAAAAATTTCTTAGCATTCCTTTAAAGATTCAATTGTAGGAATTCTATAATCACAGAATCTTAGAAGCAAGGGGACCATAGAAATCATTTTGTCCCCTTTCCCCATTTCCCATTTTATAGCTCAGGAAATAGTCTAGAGACCTGTTCTGTTAAGTGATTATGTGATTAAATCAAGTTAATATATCTAGTTTATAGCAGAACTAGCTATCCAATTAGAGAAAAGAAAGAAATTTTTCCCCTGTTTCCAACATTACACAAATATTTTATGCTAAATAAATTTTAAGTGTTTGAAAACTTGTGCAGCTCAAAGGGGAACAATTTTTGTAGTTGTCCAGATAAAATTTATTAAGCCAGAATCTCTTTTGCATAGTAAAGGGGATTAGAAGGATCCTCTCTTGGATATTCAGTTTGTTTAGGTACTCTGATGTCCTTCTCAGGCATTTTTCCTATCTTCAAATTCTAACGTGAATAACAACTGAAGTGAGGGCTGCCTAAGTTTTCTTGGGCAACTGGTCATAGATATGATATAAACTCCAGAGGGCACTAGGTTTTTTGGGAGAACTTTTATGGAGGCATAATGAATTTTCTAAACAAACAACAAAAAAGTACAGCTGTCCAAAAATGAAAATATCTACATAATGAAGCAGTAAGTTTCCTATTATTGGAAATATTGAACAGAGAATGGATGACCATTTATCACAGATGGTCAGAGAATGGAGCAGGGGAATTCGTGATTTCTAAAGATCATTTAAACTTCAAAATTCTATAAATCTAGACAAGAAGTTCTAGATGTGGGGGCAGGACAAATGTGTCTGTAATTGAAAGAAATTTATAATTTGGAGTAAGATCCTGGGAGGAAAGGGTCACCAAGCTATGATAGTGAACAGAATACCCTTCTAGGATTTAGTTAAGGAATTCCCTAGTGTTATCTCAGTAGGGCTAGACAGAAATCTTGGAATCAGAAGCTAGAGGATGCTTTCACATATAAAGCTAGCTTAGATGATAGTATTTTGTTCCTCATGGCAAATATATTCCTGTATAATATTCTGCATTCCATTAAATTAGCACTTATTAAATACCTGCTGTTCTCAAGGCATTCTACTGATGAATGAAGGAGATGAAGTTTTGGTAAGCTATGCCTACCAAAGTATATATTGTATAGTCTAGTGGAGTAAAGGCAAAAATTGCCATACTATATAAGTCCATAAGAATTTTGCAAGCAAAGTGATCTGGAAGATCAGTCTTGACTGGGGTAGGAAGGAGAATTACAGAAGTCTTCTTAGAGGAGATGGTATTTGAGTTTGTCTTCTGAAAAAGAGAAGACCTTTATAGGTTATGTAGTTGCCTCCGACAAATGGCCATTTTGTCTCTTCTTGAACACATCTAATAAAGGGAACTTACTTCCCTGTAAAACAGATCAAGAAATTCCATTTTTGAATGGCTATACTTTTGAGAAATTCAATGAACATTAAACATGCTGATGTGTATGGATGTGCATTTCAGGAATTTGGAAAGATATGAGCAAAGACATGGAAGAAAGCCAAGATCACATTTCCCTTTAGATGTATAGGGGAAGACTTATGTGTGTTAAATGATTTTGTAATTCTGGAACTACAAAATATTCCAAAAGTCTTAGTGTAGTTTTAAGCTATTAAGACTTAGGTTTTAATGCTTAATAATTAAATTTTAAATTCTAATAGTTTAAAAGTGCTTTAAGACTTTTGTGACATTCTTTACATTACAATCTTTAGTGATAGTAATCTGTGGAAGATATACAGAATGAAGATCATGCAGAATGAGATGATGTGAAGGGATAGGAAGCTGCCCTGATGGAAGGTTCACCCACATTGATAAGATTGTAAGTAAACAAAGTTGTATGACTTGCCTGTTAATCCAAGAAAAAATTTTTATTCTATCTTTGGAGCACCAATCAGGCTATCTGGCAAATCCTGCAAGTGTAGAACTCTAGTGTGCTCTTGGTTGGCCTGATTGTCTGTCTCTTTCTCCCCCAATCACACATATATGATGCATGAATATATATATATATATATGTGACAATGCCAAAAGTCCTCACAGTGTATGTATATGTGATATTTGTACACACAAGTATACACACACAAACATGTATATATATGTAAACATATGAATTCGTGTCATTTGCTATTCTTTTCTTATAAATGTCTATTACTTAAAAAAATACAGTCCCTACTCTGTAGGGATTTAACTATATTTGTACCAGTTATAGTTGAACTGCTTTACTAAATGTGGATTTCTGATTTCACAAGATTTCAACCCAAATAAGTTAGACACTTAGGTGTCTGAAATGGTCTTTCTCTCTTCCTTCCCGACCCCTCTCCCAATTGACATGAAATTCTCCTTTGCTATTTATTACCTATGTGATGTTGATCAAAGCAGTCAGGCTCTTTGGGTTCTCAGCTTCCTCATTTGTAAAGTGAGGGGAGGTTGTACTAGATGGCCCATAGGATCTTATGACCTAGCTTGGCTTTATGAATTTTTTTATATTAAAAAATCTTTTTGGCTAAAAAAAATCTATATTAGTTTTTCTATCATTTAGAGAAGAAAATTTTTTTTATATATTCTCAAGGAGGTGTAAACCTTATTAAGATGGGGCTATAGTCCCTATTTGTTTGATTGAATCTGTAAACCAGTAATGATTATTACCCATGCCTCCACTTTGTCTATATCTACTGAAGAGGCATACAGTAACTTGCTATAGAACATATCTGAAAGGTTGCTTTCCCTCTAGGGTCCCCCAGATAACAAATAGTCAGCAGAAAATAAAAGAAAAGTATTTTCAAGTCTGTGTAGGAGTTAGACAAACATAAATTATTATCTCCTCTCAGTGTGAAGCTGAAATAGGCACAGGGGAAACCATTCTTATTCTTGGCAAGGGCTTCAGTGTCATAAAATGTGCTCCTCTCAGAGATTCATCTGAGCCCTTCTGACTTGGGGTCTCCAGTTTGACATCTTTGTAGGGCAGTAGAAGGATCTCTCTGCTTTAGCACCAGTCTGTTGGGATTTGCGCTGACTGTACAGCATTACTAAATTTAACTGTCAGGATTTTCTTTCTACCTTGGAGCAGCAGAAGTGAAATCTTCCCTGTCTCTTGAACCATAGGAAGCCTCATGCTGGCAGCCATGGGAACTCAGTAAAAAGCCAATCTAAGGCACACCTGATTGCAGAGATCTATAGGAAATTAAAGTGATTAAGCAGAATTAATAAAGGGAGGCTTTGTGGAATGGATGTTTTCATAAGAGAAAGGAGTCATATTATAGGCATATTTGTTGGTCAAAATTTTTCTTACCATGTGTGGAAGAAGTGAGCTCTACTCTCCTTGTTTCTGTGTTTAGATAAGGCATTCCCAATTTATGTTCTGTCAAACTCTGAGCTGAGTAAAAGCTAATCATTTCGTAGTTTTTTATATTGGACTTGGGGGAAAATGAAGGTGATACAAAATTGGATCAGCAGAGAATAATGATTAAGTTTATTGAGTTTGGAACATTTTGGGAAAATTAACATGTTAATAAATGGTTACATCAGGTTGAACAGACACTTTTCATGATTTTGACTCGAGACAGCAAAGTTTCTTATTTGAAAAATCATTTCCCATATCCTTGTGGGATTAATTTGAGTCTGATTTATCTGAGGCCTATCTATGTTATACCTCTTGCTTTCTAAAGAGGCTGCTGAAGAGAAAGAAATGTGTGAACGAAAGTTAACCTTAACCCTCCATCAACAGCAATTTTAGGTCAATCCAATTTGACAAATAATTAAAAATATTTATTTATAGCATTAATAAAAATTTTTGGATTTCAATTTTCTCCCTACTTGCCCATGTGAAGGCAAGACACATGATATTAATTATACATGTGAAATCATACAAAACATTTTCATATTAACCATATTGTAAAAAACAAAAAAAGCAAGAAGAATAAAATGAAAAAAGTTATGCTTCAATCTGTATTCAGGCTCTATGAGTTCTTTCTCTGGAGGTAGATAACATTTTTCATCATGAGTTCTTTGGAATTTTGATAAACTTTAACTACTTGCTATGTGTTAGGCTTAGAGATACAAAGATAGAAATGAAATAGTCCATGTACATAAGGAAATATAGATTTTTTTCAAACCTATGATTTCACTGGTATAAGAAATACTTTCTACCAATAGAGATGAGAACTAATCTGTACTTTTCAGTCTTGCAGAGTTTGAGTGACCTAGCAGGCTACAAAGGTTATTGGTGACCAACCAAGGATTCCCCCAACCAAGATGGAGAGTTTGATTGACTTACCAAGGGTCACACTGCCAGGATGTCATAGGGCTGGCCTCCAACCCACATTTTCCTGACCCTAAGTGTCTCTTTATCTATCATGTCATACTATGGAAGCAGCTACTATAGACATTTAATATCCCCTGTAGGATTGATGCTCACTAGCATTTCAAGCAATAAGCAGTGGTGAGATTATTATGTCACCTCTTCTTACCTCTTTAGAAGACAGCCAGGGAAAGACAATATACTGTGCTCCCTAAAAATTGGCCAACTATGACTTCTAGCATTTTGTTTGGCAAAAGGAGAGTGATCTTTCAGTTGCCAGTCTCAAGCATGCGCAATTCAATTAAATTAGCAAACATTAATAAGCAAAATACTCTGTTGGGTGCTGGGAGTGGGTACGTACAAAGGAGCAGATGAGAAAAATAGTTCTTTCTTTCAAAGAACTTATATTCTACTGAAACTTATTCTTGATTTCCTGTTCCCTATTGATTGGGGGATGTCAGATGAGGAATCAGAAGTTATTCTTCACAAAAAGGTGAGGAAATTTCAGGAATTTAAGCAGGGAGACTGAGCCAGCAGTATGATATGGCAATCTATAACTAGACTAAATTAAAGCCACTGTGTCCAAAAATGAGAGTGGTGATAGTCCTCCTATATTCTAGTACAAGTACAAGCACTAGTGGCCAGTAAAATCTTTAATGAAAAAGTGAATTTTGAGTACAGTTTTGGGTACCACGTTTTAGGAAGAAAATAAAGGAGATGACTAGAGTCTGGTCTGATGTGTCAGTTGAAGTAGCTCAGAGGCCTTAATATTCCTCTCCCCACACTTATTTTGATTTCCATAGGAGTCCTGAATTTCCATCTTTGTCCATTGTGGTGGGAATAATATCCTAATCCTTGCTTTCTTGCAAGTTAGGCTAGTTTTTCCTTAAAAGGTATTGATATCCTTCTCAAGATTTGGCTCAAAAGACTACAGGTGCAGGGGATTGAGTCCGACTATCAATACCACTTTTTGGTTGCATAAGTACAAAACAATCACAAGAAGTTTCACACATAGCATGATGCTTCATTGGTGGACTACAGTGAACAGCCAAGGAAAGGGAACTTCACTGAGCTGATTAAGCTTGGGATGTTCTCAATGCTTGTTCTTGTTGACTATTGTTCTCCTGATATGTGACTAAATAAGTCTCCTTTTGTTAATTGTTGAATGATTTATGAGCATCTAATTCTGTTTCAGTATCAAATATAAAGCACTAGGGAAATGACTTAAGTAAGAATCATACTAAACTACTCATAATTCCTGAACAATTCTTAATACCCTCCCTAGTCACTGGATCTTTTTCAGGATACACCGTGTGTGTGTGTGTGTGTGTGTGTGTGTGTGTGTGTGTGTGTGTGTGTGTGTGTGTGTCTATCATCATGGATTGAAAGAGAAAGGAAGAAAGAGAAAGAAGGGCAAGGTATTTGCTTTTTATTTGGGAAATATACGTGTGGAATGTATCTCTGGACTTCTCAAGCTGTAACTCTAGATGTTTTTTTTTTTTTCCCTGAGAAACAATGCTAAACCAGGTAGATTCGTTTTATGGGAAAATGTGCTTCAAATCATAATCAGCTAACCCTTGGTTGTGCTAAAGAATGAGGTACATGTGATGGATTTTCAGAATCTTTAAAGCAGTTCAAGATAGAAGCTAAATAAACTAATGGAATCTCAGAGCTATAAAGCTAGAGATGAGAATTCTGCCATAATCTACCCTGTTCGGTCCATATCAAGAGTATTATGTTCAGCTCTTGGTCCCACTCTTCAGAAAAGAAATGGAGAACTTGGAATTTATCTGGAGGAGACCAGATAATTATGTAAAAGACATTGATATCATGTTATAATGCTTCCAACTGACCACAAGATCAATACATCAGCATTCCTGGAGGAGGGTAAAGACTTGCTGCCCCTTAAAGAATAGTAGAGAGAAATATAATGACATGAGCAGAAGTATCAATAATTATGAATTTCTTTGGCCACATAATTGGCTGCAGGTCTCTTATGTGTGTTCCTTAAATACATGTATCTTGGCCCCATTGATTTCTGAGATATAACCTTTAATTCAAGTTCCCTGATCATATTTCTTATGTGTCCCTCCCTTTCATGTGTGATCCATGTCATGCATATTCTCTGCATATATCCTTTTCATTGTAGCAATATATGGCAGGGAAGATTCTCATCCAATTATATATTAGACATATACAAAGCGCTATATAACTGAGAGATTGGGTGACTTCTGCTATATGGTCTCAAGCAACTCCCTAGGTCTTTGTTGCTTTATATATAAGAAGAGAGATTTGGATTAGGTAAAAAAAATTATTCTCCATCTCTAAAAATTCTGAGAATGCAAGAATAAGACAGGATAGGAAAATATTTGTGCAAACTCTATAGAACCACAAGTGATTTGTTATCTTCGAATTTGCTACCTGCAAGGGATGAAAGATCTCATCAAATGCAACCTCCTCATCTTATGAATAAGTAAAGTAAGATCCCATGGGAGTGACTTTTCCCTCTGACTTTGATAAATGTATGAGTAGAGTACTGTTTAAGTTATATCGTGTTAAAAGGCTTTTGTGGACTGGCCCAAAATGTAAATATCATATAAAATGTCATTTCTGTGGGATAAAATGCTCAATTTCCAAAGAGTTGACTTTCAAATTAATTTTTGAACACAACTCAGCTCATTACTTTGAATACCTTATACTTAAAAAAAAACATTCCAAACCCTACTCTGAATTTTTGCTTTTTATATTTTGGCCGATAAATCTTTAAATTCTTTCTTATATTCAGAGAATCTAAGAGTTCATGCCACTTACATTAACATTATCTCTCTCACAACACTCCTTCCCATGACTGTTACTTCTAAATCCCTAATTTTTTCTTTTCCTTACTACATATTCTAGCCATGACAGAATCTATGCAAATAATGAAAAAGGTACAGGAAACCTACATTCTACATTGACAAAGAGGGGCATTTAATTTTTTTTAAGGATATGACTATAAATACATTCCCCCTTTTTTGTGTCATGATTTCAGTGATTAGGTAGAGTGCTTTAGTTGTTATAGAGACCATTCTATGGGAGAAAAAAATGATAGAAATGACAATAATAATTCTGAGTCTCAGTTTCTTTATCTGTAAAAAAGGAGAATAGGCTAAATGATCTTTGTTCCTTCTAAATTCTAATTTTTGTATTCTTCTTATTATTAAAAATCATTTATACGTACACCTATACCTGCTACAATAGTGGTAATATCTGTTCAAAGGAAGGTAGAGTACTTAATGTATATATATATATATATATATATATATATATATGATTGTGGGTGTGTGACTGCTTATGGTCCCATTTGAGGTCTTTTTTTTTTTTGGCAAAAGTAATGCAGTGATTGGCCATTTCTTTCTCCAGCTCATTTTACAGGTGAGGAAATGATTTGCCCAGTATCACACAGCTTATAAGTATCTGAGGCTGGATTTGAATTCAGGCCTTCCTGAGTCCAAGCCAAGTGTGTGTGGGGTGTGTGTGTGTGTGTGTGTATTTACACACAGGGTATCCCCAAAGTCTTAATCATTTTTAAGCTTTTAATAACAGAAAATTGCACTAAGATTTTTGAGATACTATTCACATATTCACATTTGCTGTTTACTTATTTCAATTGTGACCCCCATTTTTTTTTTTTTGCAAAGATACTGGAGTAGTTTTTCCATTTCCTTCTCTAGCTCATTTTTACAGATAAGGGAACTGAGGCAAATAGGGTTTTATATATATATATATATATATATATATATATATATATATATATATATATATATATATACACACATACATACAAAACACACATATATGCATCACATATAAGCCTATATGTGTGTGTGTGTGTGTGTGTGTGTGTTTCTTTGAACAACGGATATGTGACTCTGGATCAGTCATTAAACCCTTCTCATTGTCCTACACAACTCTTTCTGAATTGCCGAGGGAATGTGTATTAGTAAAGGGAATAAAGGGAATTTCCAAATTGCACTTATATAATCATAGGGCTAGACCCATAGAGGAATGCTTTCCATTTTACAATACATAACAAAATTAGATATTAAAGATCAGAGAAATTAAATGACTTGGCTTTAGGTCATGCAGCTAATATGTATATAGATAGATAGAGCAGTGAAGTAAGCCATAATGTAGGCATAGTGATAACTATCTCTGATAAGAAGGCTCAAAGGCAGAGAATTAGATTGGCAGAGATCTTGTAAGGTGCTTGAAAATGACTGTAATTTCATAGAGGGCAAATATCATCTTAACAATGCTTTGCACATGGTAGGGAGTTAATAAATTTTAGCTGAATATTGAATATAATAGCTAAAAATGTGTTATCTCTAGTGACTCAGTGACTTAATAAGAAACCTTTAGCTTTCTGGCAGACAAGACTTCCTGTTATATTTAGCTGATAACATCTGCTTTCTATGTTATGGTGCGCATCTGTGTTAAATCCATGATTATTGGTACTTGTTGCAAATCTGACTCTTTAAGAATCATGATTTATTTCCCATCCTATCTTCATGTAGTCTGATGAGCTAAAAATGGAAATTAAATTAGAAAACTTGCAAAAAGTTTGTTATCTTCACAGTAGCTTCAATCTGATATTTTGCTGCCAAATGTAAAGATCTCAGGGGCAGTTTTATCACTGATCTGTGTTAAATCAATTGGCTCTTAAAACTCAATAATCGATTTGTTTTCCTTCAAATGTCCCCTTAGAATCAGTTAAATAAAGAAGAAACTTGATAGATCTTTCCTAAGTTTAACAATGAGGCCCCTGCATCAAGTCTGGTGAGACTCAGAGATGGTAGATGTCTTTCTCAGGTAGGATGAGTGAAAATCAGGATTTGCTCATGACTCTAAAGGCTATGCTCCCCTCCCCCAGTGAGATAAGACATTGATATAAAAAGGTAAGCAACACTAGAAGTCAGGTTATGATAAGTGCTCAATAAATGGTAGAAAAACATAAGAAATTGAGGAAAAAGTGAGTAGAGGAATTGATAGCAGCATGTGGGCCACTGCTTCTCTTGGGCTTCTAAGAATTTTTGAATCAGGGAAAGAGGATTTAGAGATTATCTGGTCTCCATTATATTAAGACTTACATTGAACTGAACAATGTCACACAATTAAATTTGAACTAAAATTTCTTCTGGTTGACAATACAATACTTTGTATTATACCATGCTATTTGCAAAGGTTGGATAGGATATGGATATTATAGATAATAAATAGAATATGTTATTAAAATATAGTAATAGTGGCTAATATATGATCTTTTAATGTTTGTGAAATATTTTATATAATCTTATTTGATCTTCATAACAACCTTGTGAGGTAGGTGCTATTATTATTTTTATTTATGAATGAGGAAACTGAGACTGAGAGGTAAATGATTTACTTGAGGTTACAAGCTAGTAAATAAATGTTTGAGATAGAATTTGAACTCAGTGCTTCCTGATTTCAAGTCCAGTGCTCTATTGGTGGGTCAAGACTAGAGGGGGCTTTGAATACTGCATTGAATACTTGGGATTGTTAGGTCTCAAATAGTCTGATGAATCCTTTAAAGTGGTCACATTATTGGAATGCACATTGCCTATTTATATGTTCTGGTTAAATTATCATATTTTACCTAATTATAATTTCAAATGCTGCTAATTCCAAGTATATATGAATCCCTTCAAGAGATTTATTTTTTTCTACAATTTGGGACTACCAAGCTTTAATGTAATCTTGGTTTGGTGCATGCTTCAAATATCCGTGTGGATAATGCCATCATAGGTGGTCTAGGCGTGTTCCAAACCTCCTTAGATTATGGGGATAACTAATATTTAACCTTACATATACTGTCTCATTTGGACCTTGCAACAAGTACAGGTATTATTATTCCCACTTTGCAGAAGGAGGTTTACAGAAATCACGTGCCTTACTTATGTAGTTGTGGTGATATAATTATTAAAGGTCATAAGGAGGTTTTCAACTTAGATCTTCTGATTCTAAATGCTGAACTTTAGCTATCACGTGACATTATTTGGTAGTTTTTCAGTAGGTTATGGTAAATCTCTGAGAGATTTTAAATAAAGGATCAGATTTACATTTCAAGAATATTAATATGGGCTGGAGGAGGATAGAATGGAGAGAGGAAGGAAGCCACAGCTCCAATAGTCAAACTAACTAGCATTTATTGGGTGCTTAATTTGTGCCAAGTGTTGTGCTAAGTGCTCATAATACAATTATAAGCAAAAAAAAAAAAAAAGACACCTTGCCCTGGAAGGCAGCTGAAAAGGTGATGGAGATAATTTTTATAGGCATTTAGGAAAAGTAGTAGAGTCAGGAACTGGCCATAGAAAAGTGAAGGTGTGAACAAGAGTGTAGATATTTAGCAAAAGGACCCTAAAAAAGATGTTGACAATGAGAATGGAAAGGAAGGAGGAGATTTGAGAAATATTTTAAGAATCCACAGGACTTGGAGATTAGCATGTTGTGAAGAATAGGCAGGAATCAACAATGACTCACTCCAAGATTTTGACTTGGAGGTAACAAATAAAACCATTTGATTCATATAGAAAAATGATGTCAGTCTTTTTTATATGTACCTCAGCACCTATAGATGGTGTCATCAGTGGTATATTGGAAGAAAAGGGATTCCTGCTCTGGATTTTAAAAGACCAGGTTTATTCCTAGAGAAAATTGAATTCAAAGATGGAGAGTCAGGAATTTTCCTTTAGGCTTTTGTATTTTTAGGTTCCCACTCTGGTGTTCCATGCTAAATGCTTCAAATCTTAGATATGATATAGAATTGTGGTTTCCTCTTAAGTTAACAGAGTTGTTCTAATAAAAAAGATGTTAGATATAGAAAGTAGGTTTAAGTTAAAGGACATTTATTTCCTGTACCACAAAAGAAATGTTTAAACAACAAAAGACTCACAAGTGTTTTTTTTTTTTAAACAAATATATAAACTATCAAATAATAACTGATCCTTCCTATTATACTTTCCTTGGAGGTAAAGACAATTATTTTTATACTACTAAGTGGGTATTTAATACTTGTCTTGGTTCTGTATCATATGAACACTCTCTGATCCGATTTTTGGTTATTTAGTCTTTTCTCTTTCAGAATGATTGGGTTTTTTGTTATTTTCCTCACTGAGAAATGATGTAGTTGCAACTACTGCTTCTGAGCAGCCAGCACTGGTTCAGGAACTCCAGACCTCTTTAAATTATGAGGTTAATGCCAAAGCTGGAAACATCTTTCTCTGAATCACTCTTCAATGACCTGTGCTCAGGAAAAGAAACACCAAGAAGAAGAGGTAACCTGAAGAAGAGGTGACTGAAGATCATTCAAGAAAAAAAAAATATTTTCACTTCCATGTATTCATAGCCACAATGGCCACAGCAGAAATAGGAGAGAAACATCTTTTCCTTCACTCCTGCCCCAATTGCTAGAATTCTAAAGGAGAGATGATGATGCATCTTTCTCAATTCAAAGAACATTTATCAAGGGTGCATGTAGAATCAGATACTGTGCTAAATTCTGATAATACAAGAAAAACAAAAAAAACCCAGTCCCTATTATCTAGGAAGAGGAAAAGGAAAGTGGGAAAATGGGCAAGTGGGAGGAAGAATGGGAGGGGAAAAGGGATGGAGGGGGAGAGAGAGAGTGTCATCTTATAGCTCTTCTTATAACCTACTGAGGGGGCAGCTTTTGTGACTCATTTGCCAATCATCACAACCTCCAGTCATGAGGATATATGAAGACATCAATCTTCATGGTACCAGGGTATGTGCTTCATGCATTTGATACTATTACGTAGCAGCATCATTAAAACATTTTATTTGGTTATAAAAGACAACAATAAATATTTGTAAAATGAGCCATTTATTAAAATAGATATTATTGACAACATTAGTGTTTAGTTATTATCATACAGTACAAAATAAAACTTAGGGGATTCCTGAACCTGATTGCCCTAGATCTTTTTATCATCCTCCCACCATGCAATTCATGATTTATGCAACTTTTTAAAAAGCATTGTGACATAATGCCTTCGATGTAATGTGTCATCTTTAACCTGTAATTAAAACAGAATAAGCTATAATGAGCTTCTCAAGTTCTTTTCCCTTTGAGCCACTGAATAAAATAACACAATTGATGAAGGAGAATTAAAATGTGATTCCATAGACTGATTTCCCTGTCCTAAATGGAAAGGAAGATAAAACATTTACTTTGAGGGAGATTTCCTTTTGGATAACATTCAACTTTCTCACACATACATACAAAATAATGCTAAGCTATTGACCTATAGTTGCTTCAAAGATAAAATTATTTGAAAAGTAACAATTGCTTTATATTTATGCACTTCACATGTAATACCTGATAAGTCTCATTTACTACTATGGAAAGCACTCAGCAAGCCACAAGTGCAGTAAAAAATGCATGCTCCCAAAGTACACGAGAATAAGGTCAAGAGCTATTGGACTGGGAATTTGTGATGTGCTGCAAGCTTCTTATAGAGCAAAGAGAATTGTATTCTTTACTCCCCAACCACTTAAAGCTTAATTGCTCTGAAAGTTACAGGTGTGTTTCATTTATTTATAAAATCTTTTTGAAAATAATTTTGTTTGGATGTTCTGCAGATGCTTATAGTTATACTTGGCAAATACCCATGGGAAGAATTACTCTGCTAAGAATGTATTTCTTTCCTTTCTTTTCTACTATTTTGTTTCTTCACCAAAGCTGTTTTCATTTTCTCTGTACCAATAATGCATGAGGTCCTGAACCTCTAAAATCAAGATGGTCCTTGTTCAGGGAATGCAGATCATACAAAGGAAGCAAGGAATGAAAGGAAATATAGATTACAGCTAGATTTGGATTAGATTATTGTGAATCAAGAATACTCTGAAATGGTAATATTATTCTAATTCACACTGCATATTTCCATTAGGCTGGAACCAATGACCATATTTTACATTATTATATCTTTGGATAGTGTGAATTTGAATACATATGGACTCCTCAGGGAATTCATTATTAACACTAATAGGAACTGTGATATATACTCTCTGACTACTTGCTTCAGGGAATGGTACTACCCTGCCCTCCCAACAACTGATTTATTAGCACATATTCCCTATTTCTCTCATATCTTCTACACAGTTGTCAAATGAATATTCCTAAAACAGAGATTGTACCATGTCATTCTCCTACTCAGAAAGCTTCAGTGACTCCCTTTTGTCTTTTGAATAAAATATTGCTTGGCATTTAAAGCTCTCTGCAATGTGACTCCTGCCTATTTTTCTGGATTTTTGAAAATTTCCATCCCTCATGTGCCCACCAACTGGCAGTCTAAGTGAAGGTATCCCGAGGGAATAACAAGAAGCAAAATGTTACAGGTAGGTCAAACCAATGCTGCCATCTTGATTACTACTTCCCTTTGGACCTTATTGGAGGCCGCCCAGGAACAAGAGCCTAAGAATTGTGGTGACCCTCCAGACCCTGCTTCCAGTTCTGTCCTTATAGCAATCATCAAGGAGACCAATTTTGTTATGGACAGAATATTTTAGGCCTGAACTTTTACTGTATGGATGCATTTCTTAAAGACTGTGTATCCTTTTGGTCATGTACTTATGATTTTATCTTACACTAAGATTTACTAAAGAAAGAAGAATCTGTTTAAAAACAGAACCAAAAAAACCCAAAAAACTTGATATCAAATCCTTCTATCAGAATAATATAAAACTATTTTTATTAAAGATTTTAATTTTCATTATTGTTCTATAAGAAATGATCAGGAGGATGATTTCAGAAAGGCCTGGGGAGACTTACATGAACTGATGCTAAGTGAAATGAGCAGGACCAGGAGATCATTGTACAGGACAACATCATTATTATATAACGATCAATTCTGATGGATGTGGCTCTTTCCAACAATGAGATGATTGATGACAGTTCTTGGACAAAGAGAGCTGTCTACACTGTGGGAACTAAATGTGGATCACAACATAATATTCTCACTCTTTTTGTTGTTGTTCCCTTGCATTTTGTTTACTTACTCATTTACTTTCTTTTTTTGATCTGATTTTTCCTGTGCAGCAAGAGAACTGTATAAATATGTTTATACGTATTGGATTTAACATATATTTTAACATGTTTAACATCTTGCCATCTAGGGGAGGAGGAGCAAATCTGAAACAGTGGTTCTCAAATTTTTAAAATAGGGGCCAGTTCACTGTCCCTCAGACTGTGGGAGGGCCGGACTATAGTAAAAACAAAAACTCACACTCTGTCTCCACCCCTCAGCCTATTTGTCATAACCCAATGGGCCGTATCTGGTCCGCAGGCGGTAGTTTGAGAACCCCTGCACAACACAAGGCTATGCAAGGGTCAATATTATCAAACTATGTTTGAATATGTTCTGAAAATAAAAAGCTTTAAAAATTAAAAAAATATTTTTAATTTTCAAAATATATATGTGGATAATTTTTTCAACATTAACACTAGCAAAACCTTGTGTTTTAATTTCCCCCTTATCCCATCTTTCCCCTTGACAAATCCAATATAAGTTAAACATAGTAAAATATATGTTAAATCCAATATATGTATATAATTATCTTGCTGCACTAAAAAAATCAAATCAAAAAGAAAAGAAATGAGAAAGAAAATAAAATGCAAGCAAAAAACAAAAAGAATGAAAATGCTATGTTGTGATCCACATTCAGTTCCCACAGTACTCTCTCTGGGTGTTCATCACATGATCTCTGGAACCGGCCTCAATTATCTCATTGTTGAAAAGAGCCATGCCCATCAGAATTGATCATCATATAATTTTGTTGTTGCCGTGCACAGTGATCTCTTGATTCTGCTCATTTCACTTAGCATCAGTTCATGTAAGTCTCTCCATGTTTCTCTGAAATCATCTTGTTGGCCATTTCTTACAGAACAATATTATTCCATAACATTCATATACCACAATTTATTCAGCCATTCTCCAACTGATGGGCATCCACTCAGTTTCCAGTTTCTAGCCTCTATGAAAAGGGCTGCCACAAACATTCTTACACATACAGGTCCCTTTCCCTTCTTTAAGATCTCTTTGGGATATAAACCTAGTAGTAGGGACCACTGGATCAAAGAGTATACTTAATTTGATAGTCCTTTGGGCATAATTCTAAAGTGCTCTCCAAAATGAGTGGATCATTTCACAACTCCATCAACAATCTATTCAAGTCCTAGTTTTCTCATATCCCCTCTAACATTCGTCATTGCCCTTTTCCTGTCATTTTAGCCAATCTGCGAAGTATGTAGTGGTACCTCAGATTGTCTTGATCTGCATTTCTCTGATCAATAGTGATTTGGAGCACCTTTTCATATGAATAGAAATGGTTTCATTTTCTTCATCTGAAAACTGTCTGTTCATATCCTTTGACCATTTATCAATTGGAGAATGGCTTGAGGTCTCATAAATTTGAGTCAATTCTTTATATATTTTAGAAATGAAGCCTTTATCAGAACTTTTGAATGTAAAAATGTTTCCCCAGTTTATTGCTTCCTTTCTAATCTTGTCTCCATTAGTTTGTTTGTACAAAAACACAACATATAACTTTTGTTTGTTTCTAGCAGTCTGTCACTGGCATAGAGTGATAGTTTTATTTTTCTGTTGGTGATAGATAAGAGATCAAGTAGAGCAAAGTTAAAATTAGGGGTAGGAAAAGTAGGTAGTCATCTATGTTTAGATATATAATAGAATAATGCAATGAGGGACTTTTTTTTTTCTAATTTTGTTTATTTTTTAAAATCATAAAATTATTTCCATAGCAGATAGATTATTATTATTGTCATTTTGCAACAAACCAAATTATATCTGTTACAGTGAAGGCTTAGTACTTCCTGTGGACAACTTAATATACAGGAAATCCAATTTTAAAATCTTGCCTAGAACACACAAACCTGTTTTCCTATCATGCTTTGGGACTAAAGGGCCCTTTTGGTTGATAACAGTATACATTAAATCCTTCAAGTTTTCATGGAGTTTGTTATTAAGTTGCTGATAAAGCACCATTTTCCTTCAAAATTTACACTTGATACCCCTTTTGCTCCAGGTTCAACCTTATGGTTGATAGAGATATACATTTAAATCCTCCAAATGTCTATGAAGGTCTCTATCAAGGTACTTATAAAGCACAACTTTCCCTTAAATTCTCATGTGATTCCCCATTGGGCTATTGCAGCTTTTTCAACATGGTCTACATTGTCTCCCCATCTTAAAAAAGGCCATAGTTTACCTTGTAACCATAGAGACACAGGCTTACACATACATGTACTTTACCATCCTGGTATCCTGCCATGCCCCACCTGACTACCACAGATGTTTCCTGTTCTGTGGTCTACCTTGGGTGTTGAGTTAGAGGGCTGGTGGAAGTACAGAACTCAGGAAGGAAGTGGGAGAAGTCAGAGATAGCAATGTGCATTGGACCAAAATGTGCTACTTTGAGAGGAAGGAGGAGGAGCAGGATAGAAGAAAGGGTGGGTCCACTTTATTTTGCCTGGTACTTCAAGGATGGGTGAACTGGTTGTAAAATCCAGAGACCAGAGAGCTCTGCACTTGTACTGGCACTGGGAAATAAATCTGATCAGATTCCTTCTCCGTGTGACTTACCTATGAAAATTATAATCTTGCTTTTAAACACTGAATGAAAAATAGATGTATTAGAGTTGAAAAGGCACTAGTTTTGAATTGGGAAGACTTGGGTTTAATTCCTACCTCAGACGTTGTTTATGGAATCCTAGGCAAATAATTTATCTCTCTGTGCCTCCTTTTCCTCAGAGGAAAAATGAAGAGATTGGATTCAGTGGTTTTGTGAGTCTCTCCTAGGTTTAAACTTATGATTGATCCTGTGATTTAATAAATGTTCTATTTGGAGTAGATACCCATTAAAGATTGATGGCTGAGTAGTGAGAACTGAGTGATAGTCATTATCTGTCTACCTTGTGATCATGCTGGACTGTTGCTGCTAGGAGTATGATAGCAACAGTAGTTTCCAGTAGTAAGTTACTGAGCTGGTGGATGTCTTTCAGGGCTCAATTAAAACAAACAAACAAACAAACAAACAAAAAACAACAATTATCACTTCAGTTTTACATTTTCACCCTCTACCTCTTTACTTGCTCCTTTTCCTTTAACTAAAAAGAATCATAAAATTTCCCGCACTTAAACCCCAACTTGAGCTACCCACTTGAACTACCATCCATTTTTCACTATACTTTCATCCCTAAATTTCTTGAAATAGTGAAATAGATTCACCACTTCCAGTTTGTTACCCAACAGACAGTTAGTACCTGCTGTGAGCCAAGAATTGTGGATGATCAAAGACAAAAGTAGAATGATCCCTGCCCTCAAGCACTTTATATTCTAGCCTCCCATTCACTTTTCAATCTGCAGAATTTCAGAATGGGAAGGACTTCAGAAATTCTTGCAATATGTCTTCCACTGCTCCAGAAGCATCCTCACTTTCCACTCACCAAATATACCCTTTTGAGTCTTTATTCTTTTGGATCTCTACTACACTGATACTATTAACTATTCTCTTTCCTTGATTCCCATGATGCTGTGTACTTCCTGTATTTCCATAGCTTCCATTTTCTGGTGCTTCTTATTCTTTCTGTTTTCTAAATGTTACTATTCCCTTCGGACCTGGTCTATATCCCCTCTTCTTTTTCTATACATAGATTTCCTTGGCAATTTTATTTTCTCTTTTAATTTCTATTATCTCTTTTTTAGTACCTCCCAGATCTAAATTTCTCTCTTGAGTTCTTTTATGACTTCTCTCTTGAGTTACTTATCTACCTTTATAACTGTCTGTGAGATGTTTTAGAGAAGATGATAGAGTTGGAAGAGCTAGTTCAGTATTCCCATTTTATTGAGGAGGAAATTGATCTCTGGAGAGGTAAAATGATATACAAAATCACTTAGATATACCCCATTGGCACTTCAAAAGCAATCTTTTCTTCCAACTATCTCATCCTTCTAAACTCCTTAAGTATTAATATTAATAATAGTAATGATTAACAAGTAATATTAATAATAATATTATTACATCCTCTCTGGAACTCATTATAGAAACCTCATTCCCTCTGCCAGCTTATTCTTATTGCCACTACCACAACTTGTCATTATTTCTAGCATAATAGGACCTAGCATAATGTAGGTTTTTCTATCTTCATTTTGTCATTAATCTATCTTGTATACTACTATAAAAATTAGTCTTATTAATATATAGTTGTGATTATACAGCTCTTCTGTTTCAAAATTTTCAGTAGTTTCCCTATTGTCTGACTTGTCTATGTCTATACAAGTAAGAGGAAACAGGAATAAGGCAGATAATCTAAGCCATGAAAAGTAAATATCTTTCTTTGTATCCTCAATGCCTAGCACAATGCTTGCATATGGTAGACGTATAATTGGTACTTAATAAATATTTATGGACTAAATTAAGGAAAGTGAAATTTATTGAAGTAAGGAATTGTATAGATGGCAGAAACTTGAGAGGTCATTCAGTTCAAAAAGTGTTTTTTAGAGGTCTAAATATTCCAGTTAAACCCTGTGACACAGTACAAACATTATGTCTCTAATACA
This sequence comes from Sminthopsis crassicaudata, assembly GCF_048593235.1. Classification (NCBI taxonomy): domain Eukaryota; kingdom Metazoa; phylum Chordata; class Mammalia; order Dasyuromorphia; family Dasyuridae; genus Sminthopsis; species Sminthopsis crassicaudata. Next base: position 120,935,575 of record NC_133619.1, on the reverse strand, counting down.
GATCTCAAACAAGTAGTCATATAGTCAGCTAATTATGAGAAATAAGAGATTGACTTTTCCAAAGAACAAAGTTAGTTCTCCTTTGGAATAGCTTGAATGATTGGGAAGTTTTTCCTTATATTGAACTGTCTTGGCAGTTTCTCCCCATTGTACCTATTGTCCTCTTTGTGTATAAATAGAGCTGAAGACAATGGAACTCTAAAATCTGTAGCATACATTACCTCTCAGTTCCCCATTCCCAATGATATTTTATTGAAAAAGGAATTCTGCTCTAGGTATATTTTTATGATTTCCTAGAAATTAGTGATTTTCAAAAAGTAGTACTTTATAACATGCAGAAGAATTCTGGTGTTGATTTCTCGATACTGGCTTTTAAATATACTAGTTGCATAACCATTAAAATCTCCCATGTCTAAAATGGGATGATCACAGAATTAATAATCATAGAATCAAAGATTTGATTGGAGATGGAAAAATCCTCAGAAATCAGCTAGGCTAACCCATTTATTTTACAGATGAGAAAACTGAGGCCCAGGGAGGTGAGATTTAAATCTAGATCCTCTTATTGCAGAGGCAATACTCTCTCCACAATACTACTTCCTGCATAGTGTTTTACTACCTAACCCTTTAGGATTATTTTAAGGAAAATGTTAAGTGAATTTATATCACTATTATCAGTAAGTTTTGGAATAACATAGTGACAGTATTTTTTCTCATACAAGTAATGATTCTCTTACTTCCTATTATGCATTTCTTACTTTGAAATACCAATAAAGGTTAATAGAATTTAATTTTTGATCATCCCACAAATTACTAAATTTAGCAAGTATTTGATATTAGTTAATCTGATGAAGGAGCTCTGCTTTTGCTAGGGGAGTAAACTAGGAAAGATGTGATACTTATAAGATGGATACAAAAAGAAAAAGAAAAATGCCCTCTAGATTTTTCACAGGACATCCCAGTCTCCTCTGAGAGCTGTTGAAGCTTCCTACACAGTGATGGAGAGTGTCGATGCTGATCCATCATTTGAATTGGCTCCATGAGAAGCAATATCAGCAGATCTAAAAACCCAGCTCTAGCACAGGGAACAGATGCCATGAAATCTGAACTAAATCCACACTGAACAACCCCTTGGCTGCCAGCTCTAGTGCATGTGGTCACCATCTGGCATAGTAACATTCCTACCATGAAACTCCTATTTGTCTCTTTTGGCAATAGCCCATGTGAAAAGCACCCCTTGAGTTGGATGACTATAGCTGTTTATAACATCACAGTTTCATTGGTGAAAGTCCTTTTATCCAAAGCTGGCCTCCAGGCAAACTTGGGAAATAGGGGGCTTGAATTTAATATGTACTACCTCTTTCAGCATCCTTTCTCCTTCACGCCGTGTCCTTTTTCCAACAAGTATAACAGTTTCTTTTGATTCAGAGCCAACATTCCTGTAGCAAAGAAAAGAATCTAATTAACTTATTTACACCAAAGCGTTAGTGACAACTTGCCTTTTGAGAGAACCATGAGGAGGGGGGTCTCCTTAATTTAAAAATAAGAGTTTTAATTGGCAAAATGTCAAGTAAAACCTAGGTGAGGGATATATGTAATTATGTATTTTCTTTTTGTGGGATAGAATATCTTTTAAATGCCCCCCTCCTGTACAATCTATGATGCTATTTTACCTTCATGTGAAGGACTTAATACAATAAGCCATGTCAGTTTCTCATTTTGTTTAATATTAAAGCCAGAGAACTGTGGATTTGGACAGTCAATACCGACCACCTTTGGGTTATTTTCCCAGTCTTTATTTTCAGATGTATTTATTTGGTTACCCTAAGAGAAACTTCATTGCGTGCTTCATAATGTGCTCTTTCCTAGAGAGAAGTATATGCTTATGATGTCAATCACTCATTTTAATTTAAAAAATCTGGATGTCAACTGGGGTAAGAGAGGAAGTAAAGATTTGTTAATGAGATGATCAAGTGATGTAATATTTGCTTCAAAATCAAACAAAATCTATGCTGATGTGGGGAAACAACATGGTTATTCGAATACATCAGGGCAATGATTCATATTCAGAGTAATTGTACTTCATTTCCTCAGGCTGGCTCACAGCTTAATTTAACTGATATTTTTTTCTTCTCAGCTTGCCTCTCAACTTTCTCCTTCAATGGCCCTCCCTTTCTTTCTAAAGGCTTGTCTCTTATTACTCATTGGCAATAACTGCTGACATTTTAAATGGCATCCTCCTTTCCTGACTATTTTGTACTTAATCACTATGGATTTATTTTGTGTTTCTTCTATATATACACATATGGTATGCACTTGTTTTCCTCAACAGAAAAAGAAGCTCTTTGAGAGCAGGGATTGCTTGATTTCTTATCTTTTATCCCAAGTATTTGTAGAATGTCTGGAACATTGAAGGCATTTAAGGAATCCTTGATGATTGATAAAAAACCTTAGAGAATAAAATATTTAGAACTAAATTTGTCATCTTATCACCTAATGATTTTACTTATCTACTTTGGATTGATTAAAATAGGTCTCTTTGCACTTAAGAAGTTGAAAGGACAATGTGATAAGAAGAGATACACCCAGCATTAAGATCCTTGATAAGGTCTCTGTGGATAAGGAAGTTATAAAACCAAACAGTATAAATAAAATATTTTAATTTCTGTCCAAAAATATTATTTCAAGAATCAGCGATTTTCTTGATATGGGGTATTCCTACTGTGTCTGAAACTACTAATCTTTGCAAGCCTTACGAGATGGTTTCATGAATTGCTGTGGCTAAAAAAATTAAAATCCTAGTTCTTAGAAGAAAAGGATATTTATGGTTAGCTAGTCCAATTCTTTTTGCAAATGAGGCAAATGAGACGCAGACAGGTTAAGAAACTTGCTGAAGTTAAGTGCTAGAACTGGTACTCACATATATATTTTCTGATTCCAAATTCTAGTGAGCTTTTCACACTGCTCCATCAAATGGTAGCCAGCCATATGGCAAAGAGTCTTTCTAAACTAAGGTTTTTGGATATAAATGAGAGTCTGCCTGTGCTATAAAGATCCTCTACTCCCCTGGTTTATTCATAGTCACTTAGATGGGGAAAGAGGAAACTACCTACAAATACACATATGAACTGGATACCATTGAGAATAGCTACAGTCTAGGAATATAAACTTCATAGAGATATCACAGGATGCAAAATCTAGGGAAGCAGTCAGTAATAAAACCCTCAGATGTTTGTATACAAAGTATGAATAAGGAATAACTAGACATCCTCATGCAAGAGGGCAAATTTGGCCTCATAGGGATACTCAGTAGAATGAGACCCCTGTGTGAAACCATCGAAAAGTTTCCCCTTATTCAGAATTAATAGGAGAGATTAAAGAAGAGATGTGGTATAATGGCATCAGAAATTAAGAAGATATGTTTATGTGTAGAAATCCAGAAACCAGAGGGCAGCAGAAGAAATAGAAGTGATATTATCATCTAGTATAAACAAACCAACTGGATAGATAAAATATTGATGAGGAATTTCAATTATCCATAAATCTATTGGGATTCTTTTTCTAGAAACAGAACAGCTAGTAGTTTTTTTTTTCTTACCTAAATGATACTTTATCTTTCAAAAGGTAGAGAAACTAATGAAGGTAAATTTTGTCTTAGATCTGATTTTCAAACGCAAAGAAGAATAGATTGCTGTAGTGGAGAGCATGGGATCTATAGGGGGAAGAGATCATGACAAATTAAAGTTTGTGATAGAAAAGGACAGGAACTCTGAGCACAATCTTATATGCACCCCTATTTTTAGGAAGCTCAAAGAGTTAAGTGAAAGGAGAGAGATCTCAAAAGACTAAAATTCTTCAGGTAGAATTTGTCAGTTTTGTAGCAATGGGATGATTTCAAGAATGAAATTCATACAAAAAGCTTGTAAAAGTTGAAAGAGCAATGCTAGAAGAAACTACACAGAGAATTCATTAACTGACCTAGATTTTTTTTTTTAAAGAGCTGCATATAATATGAAGAGAAGGCAGGCAATAGAGTGGTAATTCCAAAGTGTGTGAAGATCTGGTAAGAATTGTGTTAGACTTGCTATGTGGAATGTCCTGAAGTAAGTGAAGAGAGGTGTGTGTGTGTGTGTGTGTGTGTGTGTGTGTGTGTGTGTGTGTGTGTGTGTGTGTGTGTTTTTTAAAGCAATATTGGGGAAAAAAAGAAGATTTAAAGGAAGCCCAGCATTGTTGTAGAAGAGGGTTAGAGTGATAAAGGATGAGGAGAACACAAAAAGTACTATATTTTTCTCCTTAGTTTTGCTATGGAGAATGATACTGGATAAATGATAGGACAAAAATAGCTAATAGGGATTTAATAGTCAAGCTAAACAGGGAAATTAATAAATATAAATATGAAAAATAAAACAAAATAAAAAAGAACATAATGGTCTTTAAGGTTTAAGTGAACTACTTGCATGGATCCTGAAAGAAGTGGCAAATATAATAGCTGTGCTATTGATTTAAATTGAAAAAAAAAAGGTAAACTGAAGCAAATCTCTGAGCAAGATAACATTTATTAGCAGGGGCATTCTATCAATAAGTGTGTCAATGGTATGTCTCCATTTATTCCAAAGACCCCAAGCAAAAGGACAACTTCTTTTTTTTTTGGTGGAGGTAGATTTTGGGGAATACAGAACAGAACAGGGTAGATGCTATCATGGGATTAAGGTCTAGTTTACAAGCTGATTGGTTACAGGCTGAATGCAGGAAATAACGTGATTGGTTGGAAGTTTGGTATTAGGTAATGACCCCCTTCCTTTTCTTTCATGAGCCTAAGAAGTGCATATTATTTGAATCTACATTCAAGGTAGTGGTCCAGATTTCTGGACAACAAATTAATCATCTTTGAAGAATAGCTTTGTAATGTAAAGATAAGAAAAGAGAGGGCACACAGCTGATCAATGGCATAGAGTCAAATCAAGTGTCTGACTCCCAATCCCTTGCATTGTACTATGCTGGAAGCTCAGCAATACTAGAAGTATCAAGATAGCACAATGGGTAAAACACTAAATTTGGAGTCAAGAAGACCTGAGTTCAAATCTAGCCTCATGTACTCCTAGCACTGGGCAAGTCACTTAAATGTTATCTGCCTCAATTTCCTCAACTGTAAAATGGGGCAAATAGCAGCACCAACCTCCAGGTTGTTGTGAAGATCAAATGAGATATTTGCAAAATATTTAAAACAATACATAGCACATACTAGATAACAAATGTTTCTTTTCTTTCTTTCAGTGTGATACAAACAGCCAGAAAGACATAATGTCCAGAACTAGAGAGGTGATAGTCTTGCTGTTCCTGATGTAGTAAGATCATATCTGGAGTATTTGTGCTCCCTTTTAGAATGATATTGATATGGGGAATAGTGTGCAAAGGAGGGGACCTCCCAATAATATATGAGTGTAATGTCTAGATGGAATTGTATATGAGTGTCAGTCAAAGGAACTGGAGTTATTTTTCCAGAAGAAGAAAAAAAAATTGGAGGAGAAATGATTGCTCTCTTAAAATGTTTGAAGATAATTAGGAAGAGTGATTAGACTTTTCTACTAAATGAAAGAACTAGAAGAGAATAAAGGTAGAAACTTCAGAGAAGCATATTTAATCTTGATTTAAGGGAAATATTACTAATAGAGTTACTTAATAATGGAAGTGACTGCTTTGGAAGATAGTGACTTTCCCCTGCTAGAAGTCTTCAAGCAAAAGCATATATTGTAGGAGAAATTCTAATTCATGTATGGATTAGACGGGTGACTACAATTCCCTTCTACTTCTGACATTTTATAAGATATGATTCTATGACATGATGATGTAGCAGAGTAAGGAAACATAAGTTCTACTCTTGACTACCACTGATAAGCTATGTGACCTTACCTAAAGTTTTTAAAAAAAATTCTTTGGACCTTTACCTCCATTTCTATAAAATGTGAGGTTTTAACTAGATCAGTATCTAAGGCCAATCCTTCATATTCTATATATTATGTTATCTTTTCTCTATATTTAGACTCAGTTCTCAGGTACTACTTGATGTAGGATGGGGTCCAATAATGTAGAAATTCCCTTTGGAGCTATTGTGTGGCCTGGATAAGGTGTCACTCTCAGCAGCAGTAGCTTCAGACAGTAAAATACTGGGGTGACTGGATTTCTTTCTTTTTTTTTTGTTTATTTAATTTTTATTTTATTTTATAATTATAACTTTTTTTTTGACAGTACATATGCATGGGTAATTTTTTACAACATTATCCCTTGCACTTACTTCTGTTCAGATTTTTTTCCCTTCCTCCCCCAACCCCCTCCCCCAGATGGCAGGCAGTCTTATACATGTTAAATATATTACAATATATTCTAGATACAATATATGTGTGTAGAACCAAATTTCTTGTTGCACAAGAAGAATTGGATTCAGAAGGTAAAAATAACAGTTTACACTCATTTCCCAGTGTTCCTTTTCTGGATGCAGCTGATTCTGTCCATCATTGATCAATTGGAATTGGATTAGCTCTTCTCTATGTTGAAGATATCCACTTCCATCAGAATACATCCTCGTACAGTATCATTGTTGAAGTATATAATGATCTTCTGGTTCTGCTCGTTTCACTCAGCATCAGTTGATGTATGTAAGTCTCTCCAAGTCTCTCTGTATTTCTCCTGTTGGTCATTTCTTACAGAACAATAATATTCCATAACATTTATATACCATAATTTACCCAACCATTCTCCAATTGATGGACATCCATTCATCTTCCAGCTTCTAGCCACTATGAAAAGGGCTGCCACAAACATTTTGGCACATACAGGTGAATGGATTTCTAAGAGATGGAACTTCCAGTGAGGTGTTTTAGGACAATGACTGGGAATAAAAGAGAGGTCTAAGCCTGGACTATGAGCATTATTATAAGTCAGTCTTGTTGAATTGAAATCTGGAAAAACCTTCATCAGTTCAGCAGCCTTTGAAAGTGAATGTGACATTTTGATTATAACATCAGCATATCAAGTGCATTGTGGGGACAAAGAGGTCACATGGGCTTCAAAGAGTGGGTGATTGGAGAAGAAAGATGCCGAGATCAGGTCAGGTCTTGGTAGATAAAGTAGTCTAGCCATACTAAGAACAGATAGAATTGCTATGTTCTTTTCCTTCCCTCCCTACAGTGTTGAGGTCTCTTATGCATTTTTTTCTGCTTCTGACTCAGCTGCCCAGAAGTGCATGCACTTGCATATTTTAATAGCTAAGATGCCAGGTGACAGGAAGAACTGAGGATATGAAACAGAATGTAGCAGCATGCTTTAGTAACTAGAGTGCTATAACTAGAGACAAGAAGATGCAAAAGGACCAAGGTTGAAGTCTAGTTTCTGACACTTCTCAAATTGTGTGACTATGAACCAGTCTCATAACTTCTTTCAACTTGTTTCTTCCTCAAGGTGGACTTTATAACTGTTAAGATCCCTGATAGCTTTAATGCTATAAAGTTTTGACTTTTATTATAGCTTTAATTGTGTCTTAAAAATCACAATTGGAAATTTCCATATTGGAAGATCAAAGAGAAATGATGTCATAATGGCCAGATATGTTCACTGCACTAAAAGGAGACAATAAATATATTTATGTTTTCATTTCATTAGCTCCCTTTCACCTTTCCTCCTACACAATACTCAATGTTTATTGGTTCTTATAGGAACTCTTTCAGAGAAGAGTGGGACCTTAAAGAGATCACTTAATCCTTGCTTTAGGAAAATGATATTCTCACCCTTTGGTCTGGGTCAGATGCTGTGGCTACCTGCTTTTGTTTTGTCTGGAAGGTAATGATGGTTTACTGGGTTGGATTTGGCCTGTGATTTGTCACCCTTTGAACCCAACTCCATCAATCTGCAGAGGAAAAAAAATTAGGTCCAGAGAAGTTGTGATTTGTAGGAGATTTTTCAAATAGTAACTTTCTGAGTCATATCCAAACATAACATTAGTATTTCAAATTCAGGGCTGTTTTCCCTATACTATGTCCTCAATTTGTGAATGGCTGTTGATCTCCCTGTATAGTTCTTCTGCATTTAACTCATGACCTCAATGCCAGCATGAGGTTTTTAGGTTATTGTTCTTTTATTAGTTAAGCACATGAAAATTAGAGCAATTTGTTACAATGAGTACAAATAGGTTGAGGAATGTATATTGAGAGAATAATTAAAGTGGGGCTCTAAGCTAGACAGAATTTTAATGGAGTCTGTTTTTGGTGTATGTAAGTGTACTTTTAGGATCCTTTCCCCTGCATCTGCTATTCTCTATTCTTCAGCAGAGGCTTACTTTTCTTGTTGCAGAGATGTGATAATTCTTGCTAAGTTGTGGGCTACTAAGTTTAAGATGTTACTCTTGGGCTATTTGCTTTTTAACAGAAAATTCCTGAAGATTGAAAAGAATGACACTCCAGTGACAAAATTTTGGAGACAAAGCCTTCTTTTTTGTTGCTGCTCAATTGTTTTTCATTCATGCACAACTCTTTGTGATGCCATTTGGGTTTTTTTTTTTTTTTTGGCAAAGATACTCGAGTGGTTAGCCAAGCAGTTAAGGGACTGATCCAGGTCATACAAATAATAAATGTCTGACACTAGATTTGAACTCAGGCGTTCTTGACTCCAAACCTGTCACTCTATCCACTGTGCCACATAGCCACTCCTAAGGCTTCCTTAGTAACCTTTCAAATCATATTAGGCAGGCCATGTGTCTACTCCTAAGATTATACATGGTTCTCATATATTTAATTGCAATCTTTTTGCTAATGACTCACAGTTTTATCTTTCCTTCCCTAATTTCTCTGTTGACCTTCAATCTCACATATCCAATTGCCTTTCAGACATCTTGCACTGGATGTCCAGGAGACATCTTGAACTCTTTAAAATAGAACTCATTATCTTTCCCCCAATGCCTCCTTGTAGCTTCTCTATTATGACAGAGGGCAATACCATCCTTCCTTCCTCCCTTCAGATTTCTTACACCTTGTTTCCAGATGATGTATTCTTCAGTCCAATAACATTGGTCTCCTAATTAACAAGACACTGTATTTCTTGGTTTTAGACATTCTCTCTGGCTGTCCCATATCCCTGGAACTTTCTTCCTCTTCTACTTTGATTACTTTTAAATCCCAACTGTAATCCCACCTGCTATAGGAAGCCCCCTCCAAACCCTTTTAATTCCAGAGCTTTCCTTTCATTGATTATTTCCTATTTAACTTTTTTATAGCTTTCTTTGTACACATTTGCTTGTATGTTGTCTCCTCCAGTTTTCTGCAACTCTTGAGGGCTGAGATTGTCTTTCACCTCTTTATATCTCCAACACTTAGCACAGTACCTGGCACATAATAAGTGCTTGATAAATACTTAATGAATTAAATTCATTAATAAATGCTCAACTGATTGAATTGAGAGATGCCCAGATAAAAGCATTCTGGTGACTTTTTAAATGCAAGATTCACCATTAGATCATGAACAGGACAGTTAGTTGCTTAGGGTAAAGAGAACTCTTATATCCCCAAATTTCTATCCATCTTTCCTGAAAGTCTACCAAATTCACTCCTTTGGATTTCAAAATTAAAGCCTCCTATAGAAATGCAAAAATATTATCTTGTAACCACTGAAAATTGTATTAGTCACTGAGATTTTAGTGTTAATTAGTTTGTCAGATAAACCTGATAGAGAACTTGTCCCTGAAGTCCTAGGTACAGAATTGATAAGTATGTTCACTTGAGAACATTGTATACAATAATTGCAATTTTGCTTTAAGAAAAACTTTGACTGAATAAGTAATTTTGACTATTCTAAGTGCCCAAATTAATTACAAGAGACATATGAAGGAAGATGTTATCTGCACCTAGAGAAAGATACGATATATAGAAGTATGTATAGAATGCTTTTATATACATATATACACACATAGATATATCCATCGATTTGTGTCTAATTGTAGCTATCTTTAAGGTGTGGAGGAAAAAAAAAGAAACTTATGTGATAGCTTTATTATATATCTAAAAGGAATAGCAAGTTGTACATAACAGATTTGCAGTTTTATGTACAATCATCTTTTAAAAAAAAGTATGTACTATGTTATAGAAGTGACTGTTATATTTTTTAAATTAAAAAAAAGATACATGGTACATTAGAAACAATACAGAAGATATACACACAAATACATATATGTGTATTTATATTATTTTGTGTACTAATATATGTATATAAAATTTCATTTGAACTTTACAACAACTATCACTTCATTTGTGTTCCTACAACTGTCAAGTTGGGGGTGGAATAAAGGCTATGTATATGATGGATAGTCTGAGAGGTTCCTATTGGCTGGAGCATCACTTGGGTATGGAGCTGACCTCCATTTGGAGCCATGGGAGCTGTTTTTCTGTTTTGTTTCCTAGCATCATAAAAGCTCCCTCCAGAGTAAATCTGCCAAAATCATACATCTCCTTATTTTATAAGCGTGTATGAAAGGGTCCTATATTTCCTCCTTTTTCAAATGCTAGAGTTTTTAGTGAGCTCTCTTCCCTGTCAATACTGCAATACCACAGGGCTTCAATCAAATAACACTTAGAGTTCTTTTCAAAAGGCCTAAAAGATTGAAAAGATTTTATCTTCTCAGAGGGGGAAAGAATAGGTTTCACACACCCTCCTTATTCCTCTAAATATCTTCTCTCCTACTATGAGGAAAAAGCTGTACTCAGTGGGGAGATGGTGCTTAGAGGAGACCCAGGGGTATGTGGAAGTGAATGAAAAGCAGGTACAAGAAAAGGAATACTCAGAAGTTGGCAGATTATCCTGGTTTACTGATTATCCCAGAGTAGTCTGTGGTACCCAAAGAGGTACTTTTAAAAACCACTCCTGGGGCTCCGCAGCTGCCTTTGATATCTGGAAAGGAAGAGGCAGTAGTAAGCCCTGTCCAATTAAACTCATGCTACTTTAATCAAATAAGGATTATGGGCAAGTAAGACTAAAACAGTGCCTTTAACTGATTGCTGAAAGATAATTAAATCAGGCTTATTGAATTGGGAGAGAAAATACATTAAGTTTTTCTAAACCCATCTAAAGTCGACCTTCTTTGCTGAGATGCTTAGCTAATTTTCTGCGTCAACTAAGCAAAGTAATGCCCCCACCCTCATTTCTATGTTGGATGGCTAATTGGGTTCATAAAGGCTAGATCATCAAACATTGTACCCATTTAAGTGCAATAAAATGTACGTAAATCCGGTAGTTAGGGAAAATAAACTTCAACATCACACAATGAAGCTCCTCTCTTTCCCCATATCCCCTTAACATGCAGAGGTAATGTTTGCCTTTTTAGCATGGCACTTTCTCTCAACTCTTCCCCTGTAGATTTTCAATGGCATAGTATCAAAGTTATGGGTGGAAAAATGGAACCTTTCAGGCAACTGGGGGCAGCTAGGTGGTGCAGTGGATAGTGTGCTGGACTTAGAAAGTCTCATTTTCCTGAGTTGAAGTCTGGCCTCAGATGTCACTCACTAGCTGTGTCATCTATAAAATGAATTGGAAAAGGAAGTGGCACTCCAATATCTGCCAAGAAAGCCCTAAATGAGGTCACGAAAAGTGAAGCATGATTGAACATCAATAACAAAATCAGGTATTTGTGGAATTGCTCTAGACTTATTTTTGCCTCTGCCTTTTATTGCTATAAGAAGTTTCTTGTTGAAGAAACTGCCTCTACAGATGCAGCTCAGCATCTTTTTTTTGCAACTTACAGATTTGGAGAATCATCTGGACCACGGAGAGAGTAGATGACTTGCCCCAGAGTCATATAGCCAAAGCTAGACTTGAGTTCAGGTCTTCCTGCTTCTGAAGTATACTGCCTTTCTGAAGGCTAAATCCTGTTATTTTTTTCTCCTATATTACCAAATCCCTTATTGTATTTTTTCTTGGCCTCATATCCCAGATCAACAACTATTTTTATTCATGTTTTGAACTGATTTGGGACTAATGAAATTTCTCTTTTGCTAGACTCCTTAAACATGACAACAGTGTTACTTTTCTCCAAAAGATTTTCAACTTTTCAACCAAAATTGTCTTTGTCCTTTCTCTCTCTTGACTTAGCACTTAGCTTCATTCAATCTTTCTGTTCAAAGCATCACCCTCACTAGATATCTTTATCTGTTTAGTTGCATATTTAATTTATGGTCTCATTCAATTTTTTTTTCACATAAATGTGACTCTAGTGTTGTCCATCTCAGGAGACTTAGGGGTATCTGTTTAACTTATTTTGAAAAATGCTCTGCATATAGCAGAAACTCAATAAATACTTAATTCATTTTTATTTTAAAATATATAAAGTAGTTTCACACCTTTAAGTGCTTACTGAGCTAAGTTGAGTCCTACTGCTTACTTAATAAATTTCTTTACCTCATATAGTTATATTCTGGTCCTGGTAGAGATAGTCTAGTAGCTTGAGCCTAATAATCCTGAGATCACTTTCTGACCTGGTAATCACTAAGAGGAACAACCCTTATAGAGAAGGAGCCATCCTTCTCTGCCATCTCTGCCATCCCCATCAAGTTTTGACCAACTGCTAATCCTACAGAAGTAATATTCAAGGGCCCCAAGAATGCCCATCCCATCTCTCCTTCCACCTGCTAAGAACCTGCTATCTCTAGCATCCATCTCCTTTTCCCCTCCCCCTTAGCCTGCTAACATCCTGCTGTCACCAGATACAGCCTGACAGCTACCCCTGTAGGTCCTATAAGCATGATCTCAACATCACAATTACTAAAGACTAATGTTCCCCCTCCCCTCCCACATTCTCCTCTGCAAAAAGAGGAAAGTTATTAAAACCCTTGGATTTGTCAAACGGTTCAACATGAGTCTTATCAATGGAAAAAACACTAAAGAAGATGCATTGACCTTTATTTCTGCACTCTAGAGACCTTTTCATCTGACTAGACACTGACCTCTTCCATATTCTTTGTATCCCCTACTAAAATGTGAGCTCTTTGAGGGTAATAATTGTCTCCCTTTCCTATTTTTATCCCCAATTTTTTGCACAGTTCTTTGCACACAGTAAATATTTAATATATATGTTTTCATTCATTTGTTCATTAATAATTTAGTCATTTCCCCTTCTAATCTCTAGGAAGAGAAGAGGGTGTATTGGTGACCCTTTCTAAAGGAGAGCAGACTAAGGGATTGGGCTATATCCCAAAGTCACAGTTTAATAATTGGAATTCTTTGCACTTCAATAGATAGTAATTTGAATTAGTGGTGATGAAAGGGGTTTAAGAATTTTTATTGGAGGGTATTCTTTATGGTTTTAAACTACAGACACCTAGAACTTTCCAGTGTAAACAAACTTAGTTAAATATAGAAGTATTTTTTTTTTCTTTTGGATTTCAGCTAGTGAAATATATCCTGATATTTCACAGGTAAATGAAAAGTCACCAGGAAGTCCCTGATTATTCATATGACAAAGCATCCTTGTGGTCCTGAATTCTGGGGGAAGTAACTGCTTTTCTCCCCTCCCCTTTCCTCTTTGAATTTTTAAACTAGTAAAAATGAACACCAAAGTAACCTTGATCAATGGTGGTAAGACACACATTTGAGCAATTGTAGTCTGAAGTATTGTTGAAGAAAACAGTCAATAGAGAGATGAGCTGAGATATGAAATTGTTTATTGAAGGTTTAATATGTGCCAAGTACTGCACTAAATGCTGAGAACACAAACAGAAAAATAAAACAGACCTTGATCTCGGGAAGCTCATATTCCAAAGGTGGGGGAATAACATATATGTGGGTTAGCTGTACATACATATGTGGGTTAACTGCAAGACAGATGATAAGATCCAGTGGTCCTTGTGGTATAACAGAGAGACAATGGCAAGGCATAGGTATCCTTAAAGTGTAGGATTGTTGGCAAGGGGGGAATTCTAGAAGTAAGTGATTGGATGTGGTTTTTGCTGTGGCTTTTGGTGGATGAAGGGATCTTTCATCTAGATGCTAGGCTCCACTGAGATATTTCTAGAGGGTAGGCGTAACCTGAGGGATTTGAAGAAGGGAATAGTTAGGGTGCTAATCCTAATCCCATCCCTTAAATAAGGGTATTTGAAAAGAGTAGGAAAAGGGGAAAGAGGATAAGACATTACTGGTTGATTGTTTCTAAGCAATTAAATAATTTTTAGCCCTCCTGTGATGGGACAACCTCCTTCTCCTCTTTCCTCCTTGATTTTTTTCCCCTGTCCTTCATATAAATTATGAAACCAGAGATAACCACCCCAATTTACCATACTCAGGAAAATATATGGATAGAGAGTTGAAGGCCAGGAATAGGTAGAGTTGGGGTAATAGATACAGAAGACAATTTATTAAGAAAAATATTTTTCTCAGGAAATGAAGTAGGATTCTACTGAAAAAAATTTTTTCCAAGTAAAAATATTCTTAGGAATAAAAAAAAAAAATCTAATTTTAGCTTTTAAATTAAAAAAAAAAAGAGGCATTAGTTAGCACCTGTGCTAACTGAAGGAAGAATTATTGGGTCACTGAGCTTAGGGATGTTTTATCATCTCTGCTTTTCTCCTGACAGTATTTGGAACTATGCCATAAGTATAGATTTATTACATTTCCTCACAAGGTAAAATGAAAATTCTCTTTCTTTCTTTCCCTCCCCTTTCTATCCCTATGTCTATTTCTATGTCTATCTGTCTACACATGTGTTTGTGAGCTTGTATAAAAGCATCCCTTTGTCTTTTCTCTCTTTTCTTTCCCCTTTCTCTCCTCTCTTCCTTTCCTCTCCCTTTCCCTGCCCTTGCTCTCTTTGATTTATCCCCACCGTTTTCTCTCATTTTTAAGATTATAATGTAATTTTTATAATTGTAGAGAACTCCCAAGAGAACACTCTCTCTATCAATATGATTCAGTGCACACTCTGCCATTTAGAGCTGAAGACTGTCTTTTGGAATGCTGAGAAAAGTGACTTATCTGAAGGCCTGGGAGGGTCATAGAGCTAGTATGAATCTGAATATGGAGGGGATGATTTGAAATCATTTTCTTAACTTTCTAACCAGGAAAATATACTTAGGAAGATCTCTGAAATCTAAAGCTTAAAAGCTCATTAAGATTAAGTATGATAACTTTATTATATATTTAAAAGGAATAGCAAGTTGTTCACAATATATTTATAGTTTCAGGTACAACCATCTTTTTATTATACTATGCTGTTAAAATGCTCATTTTATTACATAAATTAAAAATAAAATAAATTTAAAAAATATCAAGTGGGGCAATTAGGTGTAGAATGGATAGAGCACCAAACTTGAAGTTAGGAAGATCTGAGTTCAAATTTGACCTAAGCGACTCATTAGCAGTGTGACCTCTGAGCAAATCACTTAATCCTGATTGCCTTTAAAAAAGAAAGTATGGCCACTAATTGCATGGTCCGAGGTTTTCAGAGTTTTCTGGAGTGGGGAATTCTGGGAAAAATTTGAGCCTATTTTTTTATTCAATGGTGAGAATGATGTTAAGATGAGAAAGAAGAATCTTTGAAGGTCTTTCTCTTGTACTAGCCTTCCATATCTATTTAATGATCTTGCCTCTTTCTTGTTTCTAGTGATATATACTGTTGCATTTTACTACTCCCTCAATTCTCTTTCCAGTCCTGAGTCAGAATGTACTATTCCCCTTTTATAGTTATGATAACTGTGCACTTTCCTCTATTCTAAATTTCCTTTGTTTATAAAAGTGCAAATGGATAAAGAGATTTAGAACTAGAACGGAATTTATGTATAATCCAGTCTGAAATCTTCATTTTAGGGATGAAGAAATTGAAAGTACTTACTACTTGGTGTAAAGTTTGAACTTTGATTATTCTGTGATTTTTATTTAGCTCTTTTGACCTTAAATTTCATAATCCTATTATGATACCTTGCCAAATTGAAGGAATTCTCTAAAATTTTACTTGGTGAACCCCAAATCCTTTGCTTTTATGAACTCTAAATGAAAGACATATGTAAAATCTAAAGTATGTTATTGTTGCTTTCCTACAATATATCTCATTAAATTATTTTGATTATATAAAAGAACACAGATGATGATGTTTTATCTGGAAGATTCAACATGTCCCCTGTGCCTGCCTCCTTCTGAAAACTGTTGACAAACTCCTACAGCCCTATATCAGCCCTGTGTGGGCCAATCTGTAATTCTTGTACACAGAATCAGCTTTGTGCTAATAAAGAAACACCCACAGCTATGGAAAACAAGAGGTTGATTTGAAATCAACAACTGTGATTAGGGATGTTGTTTAAAAAAAAAACTCTAAGGTTGCTGAATTTAAAGATCACAAAGACAAAATCCCATCTTAACTTCCTTAATTTCCAACTAGGAGTTTTGAATTTTCATTTCTGACCTAAAACCCATACTAAAAACTCATCACAACTGCAAAAGCAGACCCTCAATTTATCTATCCTCAATCAACTCTCCTAGAAGGAGTCTCCTGTTATATTTTCCTCTCCTCACAGGAACCTCTCACTCCAGGAACAATAAATACATGTGTTTTTTGGCTCTTGTACCTCTTCCTGCTGTTCTCCTATTTCCGTATCAGAGGACTGTTTCTCTCCTCTTCATTGCCCAATTCTACTTGTTCTTTCAAGACCAGTGCTCAAATTCCTTATCATCTTTGAGTTTCTCCTTTGAGACATCTTCTGATGTCCCCAAATCCTTTGGATGCTATTAGAATCCATCTGCCCCACTGATTTGGTCACTGTTGACCATTGTGGAATGCCCATTAAAAACTATTATTTAAATCTTGTATTCTTATTGAAATTTGCTCATATTTATGTCTTATATATGTCTTACAGACATAAATTGTAAGGTCTTTCTGAGGAAGAAGCATAGCATGCTCCACATTGTAGGATGCTTAGCATAGTACCCACTGAAGGGTAGAAGCAGAGTTTATGCTTCTTTTCACAAATCTTATGTATTATTTGTCTTCTATACCAAGTTTTTGCTTTTCCCTCAGCTTCCATAGCTGATCTGATCTCAACTTTGAACAAGTCCACTGCCACAACTTGTCCATTCCCTTTCTTCATTATATATAACCAGCACTATGGTTCAGGCCATCTACTCTTTTTAAAACTATTAGACTCCTAGTCAGTGAAATGTAGGTGGTGACTATAAAGATAATTAGGTGGCTTAATGAGACACAGAATCTGGAGTTGGGAAGATCTGAATTCAACTCTGATTTCAAATATTTACTAGCTGTGTGACTCTGGACAAGGCTTTTAAATCTTTGCTTCATTTGTAAAGTGCAGATCATCATAGTCTTTACATCCTAGAGTGGTAGTGAAGACAAAATAAGATAACATTTGCAAAGCACCTTGTAAACTTTAAAGTCCTCTATAGGGTGGATGTTATTATTAGTCACTTTTCCTCCATTCTCAATCTTTTCCAATCCTTTCTTCATATAATTGCCAAAAAATCTTCCCATTACTTAATAATTATGCTACTCCCTGTTATCCTACCCCCTTGTCTGTTAGCCTTCAGTGGCAAACTAACCTTTCTAGGAGAAAATATAAGTATCTCAGCTTTAGGAGAAAATATAAGTATCTCAGCTTGGTTTTTAATGCCCATTGCAATCTTGTTCCAACCTTACCTTTCCAACCTTATTTTACATTGTTCTCTTGCTTTACATCTCAGTCAAGCAGTACTACTGGTTGTTGCATTTTCATCATTGCATTTCTGATCTTTACCCATTCACATAGATCTCTCATGACTGAAAACTCCTCCTTCTTTTTTATTTTTTCCAAACTCATCAAAGTATAACCTTTCCCATGAATTATTTCCTGATCCAATTTGATTATTAATATTTTCTCTCTTCTCAAATTATTTATTTAAGCTTCTTGGAAATAGAACTATTCTACATTTATTTTTGTTTAACTCTATCTTACACAGTGCTTTCATCATAATCAGTGCTTAACTAATAATTGAGTAATTGAATTGTAGTTGAAATAGAAAAGTCTATCAATTTAATTTGGGATTGCAACATGGATATTTCTTTTTTTTAGTCTACACCGATTCTTTTTTTTTTTTTTTTAATAACATTATCTCTTGTATTCATTTTTCCAAATTATCCCCTCCCTTACTCTACAACATGGATATTTCTTAACAAAGACTCTACATTTGGATTTGCTCAGTTAAAATAACTAATTAGTAATATAGAAGTGTGCTGAGTACTTTCATCTTCAGAACAGAGGGCCTGGGTCGAATAGCCATTCAGGAATAGCCATTTTTTAAAAACAATGGTACACATGCTTAAGTGATTGTAAGAAAGTAGTTAAAAACAAAATAAAAACAAAGCCTTGATCTCCTTTTTTCCTTTTGGAAGAGCATCACTTAGCTATCTAAGGTTTAGTAAGGGGAACTTTAGACGGCTTAAAAATGAGCAGGTATTAAGAGAAATAAAAGATGTGTTATCATCTGGAGCTTAATGAGCTATTTTGAGCATTTTTCCCTTGTCTTTAACATTACCATGTTCTGTGGGACAGCTTTTTCAGATGAGATAGAGATTGAAATGTCACACCAGCATGATCAATTAGATAATGTGGAGTAGAAGCCTTTACTACCTGACCTTAATCCACAGGGTAGGAATGAAATAAATGAAAGTAGGAGATTGATTAAGGAGAGATTCAAAGGTACAGTAAATAGTCTCTGTATGGAAAAAAAATACAAGCCTGCATGAAAACATACATTTTTCATGTTTTATAAATAAGTTGACTCATAAGGAAAATGTGCCCTCAGTAGGAAAACACACTGTGGACCATTTATTTGTTCAATTTGTATGCAAGCACCATAGGAAAATAAAACACTTATTTTTAAAAGAATGGCGATAGAAAAAGAACAGGTCAGAGATTTTAAAAAAAGGAGAATATTTTGTATTACTCTTCAAGAATAACTGGGATTATGGACTTTGTCTAAAAGGCATAAATGCATAATACATATATCTATATATACACATAAACATGCATATGTACTGACATACCTCTATATACTCATGTAGATTTTATAATACATATTGGAGCAGGATTTGAATACAGATACCATGATTCCCAACACACACATATAGATATACATATATAAAATATACATATAGATGTATACCATATACCATACATACCATACCCTACAGCATACCATAATAGATATATGGATATATATGCGTATGTAAACATATGCATTTTACATGATATAGTAAATAAAGTGAGGCTGAAGCCAGGAAGATAGGTTCACATTTCACCTCTGACAAATACTGACTATATGATTCTGGTCAAGTCAGTCAACCTCTTGTTGTTCTAGGCAAATCTCTAGAAGTATTAGTTGCAGAGCAGGTACCTGTCTGCATTACTAGAAGTAGTTTTCTTATCTGGGAGATCCTTATGCCAATAAAATAACAATAGTTCCTATCACATAACTCTGTGTCTATGGGCAAGTTACTTAATGTCTATCTACCCCAGTTTTCTTATCTGTAAAATGGTGTTAATAATAGCACTACAGGGAACAACATAGACATTCAGTTGGATACAGAAATCTTTTTTATCCTATAAGGAAGTTAAAAAGGAACAAGAATAATACAGAAGGAGGGGGAATTGATAAAAGGGAGAGTATGTTGGGGAAGGCTGTGATCAGAAGTAAAACATTTGTGAGGAAGGAAAGCTTGGGGAGTAAGAGAGAGAGGGAGATAAAACAAAGGAAAATTAGAATGGAGTAAAATGCACAGTTATCATAATTATAAAGGTAAAAGGGATGAATTTACCCCAAAGTAGAAGTTAATAGCAGAATGGATTTCTTACATTATGTTGTTTACAAGAAACACATTTACCCAAGGTAAAAGTAAAGATCTGGAACAGAATTCATTATACTTCAGAGAAAACAGGAGTAGTAATCATGATCTCAAGCAAAGCAAAAATAGATCTAATTAAGAGATGAGGAAGGAGACTTCTGAAAGATACCATAGATAATTAAGTCATAACAATGCTAAATATATATGTGTATTTATACACACACACACACACACACACACACACAAATATATATATATATATATGTATACATCCAATGGTTTAACATCTAAATTTTTGAAGAAGTTGAATGACTAATCAGAGACAATAGATAATAAAATTATCATGATGGGAGAACCTCAACTTTCTTCTCTCAGCACTGGATAAATCTAAGCAAAAATATACAAGAAAGAAGCTAAAGAAGTGAATAAAATTCTTAAAAAGTTAGATATGGTAGATCTCTGTAGAAAACTGAATGAGAATAGAAAGGAATATGCCTTTTTCTCAGCAGTACATTACAATTACACAAAAATTGGTCATGCATTTGGACATAAAAACCTCATAACTAAATGCAGAAAAACAGAAAAAAAATGAGTGCATCCTTTTCAGATTATAATGCAATAAAAAGTACATGAATAATAGAAAGGGAGATTACAATTTATTTGGAAATTAAATAATCTAACTCTAAAAAAAACAGGTCAGAGAACAATTTATAGAAATAATAGATAATCTTATTGAAGAAAATAACAATAATGAGAACATAACAAAATTTATGGTACTTAGTATCATAATGAGTGGTGTTTAGGAAAAAAAATATATCTCTAATTGCTTACATTAATAAAGAAAAAAAAAACAGATCAATGAATTGAGCATGCAATTTAAAAGACTAGTTAAAAAAACAAATTTTTAAAAAATTTAGCACCAAACTGGAAAAACTGAAAACTGAAGGATAGATTAATAAAATTTAAAGTATCAAAGCCATTCAACTAATAAAACTAGAATTTGGATTTTATGAACAAAACCAATAAAAAGATAAACTAATTGGTTAAATTGATTAAAAAAGGAAATATGAAAACCAAAATATTAGCATCAAAAAGAAAGGGGTAAATTAAACACCAATGAAGAGAAAATTTGGACAATTGTTATGGTCTATTTCACTATAAGCCAATTATATACCAATAAATTTGACCATCTTAACAAAATAGATGAATATCAACAAAAATATGTTGCCCACGTTTATAGAAGAATCAATAAAATACTTAAATAAATCAATTTTAGAAAAATAAATTGAACAACCCATCAATTAACTTGCTAAGAAAAAATCCCCAGGACCAGGTGAATTCACAAATGAATTCTACCAAACATTTAAAGAACAATTAATCCTAATACTATATAAACTATTTGGGAAAATAAGCAAAGGAGTCCTATCAAATTCCTTTATAACACAAATATGGTGCTGATACCCAAACTGGGAAGAGCCAAAACAAAGAAAATTATAGAACAATTTCCCTAATGAATATTGTTGCCAAAATTTTAAATAAAATATTAGCAAAGAAATTATAGCAACATATCAAAGATCATACACTATAATGGTGGTATTTATATCAAGAATGCAGGGCTGGTTCAATATTAAGAAAGTCATCAGCATAATTTACTTTATCAATAACAAAATCAACAGAAATCATATTATTATCACAATAGATGCAGAAAAAGTCATTGGGGGAAAAAACACAATACCCATTCCTATTAAAACCCATAGCATAGGAATAAATAGAGCTTACCTTAAAATAATAAATGGTATTTATCTAAAATCATCAACTAGCATTACCTGTAAAAGGCATAAGGTAGAAGCCTTCCTAATATGATTTATCCTAACTACAAATGAGAGTTAGATTATTGGTGGAAGAGAAGAATCCAGGAATGGATGCCTGTTATTACCTTTATTATTTAAAACTGTACTAGAAATCTTAATTATAGCAATAAGAAAAGAAAAAATTTGAAGGAATTAGAATAGACAATGAGGTAATAAAACCATTCTCTTTGCAAAGTATATCATGTATTGCTTAAAAAACCCTAGAGAAACAACTAAAAAACTTATTAAATTATTAACAATTTTAGCAAAGTTGCAGATTAAAAAATAAACCCAGATAAATAATCAGCATTTATATATATATATATATATATATTACTAACTACTAACTATTACTATATATTATATATGTATATATTACTAACAAAACCTAGCATCATGGAATAAAAAGAGAAATTCCCTTTAAAATAAATGTAAAAATATGAAATACCTAGGAGTCTACATGTCAAGACAAACCCAGGAATTACATGAATGCAATTACAAAATATTTTTCACACAAAGTCAGATCTGAAAAACTGGAAGAATATAAATTGCTCATGGGTAGGCCAAACCAATATTATAAAAATGACAAATATACCTAAATCAAACTATTAAAAATTATTCTATATAGTTAGAAAAAATCAATTCAGCTAGAAGAACAAAAACTCAAGGACATTAAGGGAATCAATTAAAAAAAATACAAAATGTGTTCTAGCTGTACTACATCTCAAACTGGGAGTAATTATCAAAACAAACTGGTACTGGATAAGCAATAGAGTAGTGTATCAATGGAACAGATAAGGCACAAGTTACATTATAGTAAATGATCATTATTTGACAAAAACTTCTAGAAAAACTGGGAAACAACATGGCAAAAACTAGGTATAAATCAACATATCACACTGTATGGCAAATATGGTATTTTTGGAATATGATTTACACCTAAAGGATGATACCATCAGCAAATTAAGAGAGCAAGGAAAAGTCATTGAAATTCCAATAAGAAATAATTCCAGTAGGAATGTGTCAGATTTGTGGATAAAGAAGATATAGAAATCATTAAATGATATAAAATAGATACTTTATCTTACATAAAATTTAAAAGGTTTTGAAGAAACAAAATCAATACAACCAAAATTATAAAGAAAGCAAAACACTGGGGGCGGGGGCGCGGAAATTTGCAAAAAGTAAGCCTGATAAAGGCTTTATTTCTCAAGTATGTGGAGAATTGGGTCAAATTTACAAGAAGACCAGTTCCCAATTGATAAATGGTCAAAGGGTATGAATGGGTAGTTTATAGATAAAAAAATCAAAGCTATTTGTAGTCATATGAAAAAATGCTCTAAATCACTATTGATTTGAAAAATCAGATTAAAACAATTCTGAGATACCACCTCATACCTGTTGGATTGGCTAATATGACAAAAAAGGAATGTTAGATTTTGGATAGGATGTGGGGAAAATGGGAAACTACTGCATTGTTGGTTGAATTGTGAACTGCTCCAACCATTCAGGATAGCAATTTGGAACTATGTCCAAAGGGCTACAAATCTGTGCATATATTTTGATCCAGCAATTCCACAGAAAGGTCTCTGTCCCAAAGACATCCAAAGAAGGGGAAAAGGACCTATTTGCACAAAAATATTTATAGCAACTTTTTTTTTTTTTTTTTTTTTTTTTTTGTGGTGGTTAAGAATTAGAAATCAAAGGAATATTCATCAATTGGGGAATGGCTAAACACGATGTAGTATATGATTGTGATGGAAAATTATTGTGTTTTAAGAAATGACAAACAGGATGATTTCAGAAAAAAATGGAAAGATTTACATGAACTGATGCATGAACCAGAAGAACATTGTAAATTAACAATATTGTTCAGTGAAGTGTAAATGACTTACGAATTCTCAGCAATACAGTGTCTAAAAAAAATCCCAAAGTACTAATGATGAAATGTATTTTCCATTCTCAGAGAAAAAAATGATATAGTTTGAATATAGATTGAAGCATGTTATTTTCATTTTTAAATTTTATTTGAGTTGTTTTGTACAAAATGATTAATATGGAAATATTTTATATAATTGAACATTAATAATATATCTAATTGTTTACTCTCTCAGAAAGGGGGAAGGGAAGGAGGGAAAATGGGATTTGGAATTCAAAAAGGAAATAAATAAACGAAACAAAAAATAATAGCAGTTATGGTTGTTATGGGAATCAAATGAAATAATTATAAAATGCTTAGCACAGTGATTGGCATGTAGTAAATGCAATACTATTATTAGAATTATTAATAATAATTACTATACATGCATATATAAGCATATATGAATACATATATACTTTTGGCAGAAGGTAAGTGCTCTAGAAACCTTATATGAGGAACTTGATTATATTAAGCTTTCATAAGACTGAGGAGAAACATGTTAGTTGTTTTCAAATATTTGAAGGACTGTCAAATAGAGGAAGAACAGATATTTTATGTTATCCCAGGGGACAGAACTAAGACTAGGCGGAAGTTGTAGGAATGCAGACTTTGGTTGTAAATTTAAAAAATCCTAATATTTGTATCAGTTCTTCCAGATTCCTGGGAGTGTTAAACTGATATTGAATGACTACTCATCAGGGAGGCTGTCAAAAGGATTCCTGCCTCCAGAGGGAAGTTGGAGAAGATAGCTTCTACAATCTTTTCTGACTCTAAGACTCTGATTTTTCTGGGAGTCTTCATCATTATTTATGGCAATGCAAAGCAAATTCAGTTTATTCCAAGAAACACAAAGCCCAAGTTTTGTGACTATATGAGGAAATAATCCTAAAAATGCCAATATTAGCCTAAAATATTATTTTTTTGTCTTTCCTATAAGTTCTATTTATATGTAAGGAAAAGTAATAAGGAGTAAAATATATGCTTCTAAGAAATTAGATCAATATTAGACTGTCTAGAGCTTGGGAACAGTTGTGGAGTCAAACAGTCTCTCTTGATTTTAATACCTTTGTCTTCAACTTGCCATTTTGTTAATCTCTATCAATTAACAAGCATTTTACTAAGCACTTTTTATATGTTAGGCACTCTGTGCTAGGGATATAAATACATTAAATGGTACAATATGTACTTTTAAGAAGCCTATATCTAGTGAAGGCCACATATAAGTACAATTTAATTATTGTAAAGAGAATAAATAGTTGTTCAATACAAAGAACTTTCAGAGGGAAAGCTTTAGCATTTGGGAACATTAAGATATGCTTTCTATAGAAGAGGGTGCTTAAACTGCATCTTGAAAAAGAGAGTTGGAAGTATGGAGGGAATTCAGTCTAGGCATGAGTAGCAGCCAGTACACAGAGACAGAGGTGGAATATCCAATGTAAGGAGTAAAGAGACTGGCCTGGTTGTATCTCACAGTGAGGGAAAGGGAGTCATGTAAAATGAAGTTGAAAAGATAGATAGAAACAAGGTTGTGAAGGATTTTAAATGCCAGAGACATTTATATTTGATTCTTGAGGTAATAGGAAAACACTTCAGTTTATTGAATAGGAGAGTGATATAGTCATGAATCTGCTCTAAAAGCAGATTTTTGGTGAAACAAAAAAAAAATTGGGAATGGCATGGGATTCCATGGTGACAAGTCATTTGGAGTTTTCTAAATCATTTATTTGCTATTAGGTAGATTGGGATGGGTGAAAGCATAGAAAATTAGTTGTAATAATAACAATAATAGATTATATTATGTATAATGTGAATTGTTATATATTACATATCTGACAATATATAATAATAATAATAATGATTATATTTGTATGAGTGGCTTACCCAACTATGAACTCAGATTTCTCACTGCATATCATTTGCTTTCCCCTTTATATTGCTTCTAAATAAATTCAGAAAGACTTATCTTCAGAGGTTGACTTCAAAGTCATGATAATAAGCATAGTAATTAATTATTAATTATTTTGCTTTGAGTCTTTCTATACTTCTCTAGAGACAATGTTGAAAAAGCATGAGACTTGGAAGATCTAAGTTCAAATTTTGCTCTTTTATGACATCTTGGGCAAGCCTCTTAAATTCTCCAGTCCTCAGTTTCCATACTGGTACAATACAGGGGCTGGATTAAATGGCCCCTCAGCTCAGAATCTCAGGTCAGATGGAAAATATTAATCAAATATTGAAAAATATTACTCATTAGCTAATTAATTAATATAATCAAAACCTTTCTAGTTTGTTGGGACTTGTGAGAACCTATGTTCCATTGGAATGACTTTCAAGAATTCACAATACCTGTATGAATCATTTAGTAAATCTTCAATGTAGATGCCCATAGAGAAGAGCTGTGCACTTGAGGGCATTCTGCCAATCCAATTCAGTTCAAAGGTTTATTAAAGTTTGACTACATGTGAATTTTTATTTCTAAGACATTTAAAAAATTTAGCTAGCTAATTTTCTATTTAAGATGAAGGCAGAAGGATAATCTCATATTTGAAGGATCTCAATGATGCTAAGATTTACTTGTGACTATTTTATTGTTGTTATTGTTAAGTCATTTTCCCAGTCACCTGTGACTCTTGATCTTATTTGGGGTTTTCTTGTCAAACATACTGGAGTTATTTGTCATTTTCTTCTTCAGCTCATTTTACAGAAGAGGAAACTGAGGGCAAAGGCATTAAGTGACTTGCTCAGGCTAGCAGTTTATAAGTGTTTGCAGTCAGATATATGAACTGAGAAAGATGAACCTTATTTCAAGCCCAGTGATATCCATTGTGCCACAGAGGTGGCTATTTTGCTTGTATCTAAATGTGCAAATTTAAAAATGAAATAATTCATCCATAAAATATGGTTAGATACACTATATCTTTTATTTTTGATATTATGAAACTCTGCATTTCAGGTCCTCTGTTTGCTAATCTGTTTTAAAAAAAAGTGTTAGATTAAGTGTACTTTAATCTTTCTTCTAGCTCTGTTTCTATGATTTTTATGGCCTATTTTGATAAGAACAATGTTTTGATACATAATTGCAACCTATATTCTCCTGACAAGGAGCCCTTCTAAAAGAGGCAGGAAATCTGCTATGTGGTCACTAAAAGAAATGGATGTAGAAAGATTGAAATTATCAGGAGAATTACTTTTGACGCATTAATGGTAATTGAGTTACATAGGAGTCATTGTTCTATCAAATGCTACTCTTAGAATTTCAAAATGGGGTAGGTAGAATAATTTAGCAGTGCCATGGTTCTGATTTGGGAGGCTCTGAAGGAAAGTGTGGGAGAGGAGAGATATTTGACTACCAAACTGAAGGTCCACAGAACCACTGTTCCGATTTCAAAAAATAACTATCCAGATGAACCCTATATATGATGTAGCAAAAATTGCTTATCTCCTAAGATCCTGAAAAGACAATTATACTCTATAATGAGTGGAAAACACCTGAGATAACAACTCTTCTCTCCAGTCATTTTGCAGATGGGAGAACTGAGGTCTAGAACTCTTGAGACCTACAAGTAGGAATTGCCTGATCACAATCAACTAATGGACAAAACACTTAATTAAGAATTAGCTGCATTCCAGACACTATATTAGGAACTAGAAATATGAAGATGCATATGAAATTGTCCTTGACTTTAAGGAGTTTATATTGTCATACAGATAATAGGTAATTTATTTAAAACTCCAGTATTCATAGTTTATTTTATTTATCTCTGGTTTGAAATATTTATACTGATTTGGACAGTTATTACTGTGTAACTCTGGGCAAGTTACTTAACCTCTCAGCCTGTTTCCTCATTTGTAAAATGGAGATAATAATAATACCAACCTACCAGGGTTGTTGTAAAGATCAAAAGCACAATATAATTATTATTACTGTTGTTATTTTTGTAATTATTATTATAAGCTCCCTTCATTAATTCCTTATAAGTTCACTTCATAATTTCTGAAAGACTGGAGGTGAAGGGTCACTGTTGAATTTAATAGGGAAAGTTATGTAAAAGTTTATAATAAATAGAAAGTTTGTCATTCTGTTATCTACTGTTTTCCCTAAATTCAGGATCATAATCTTATATCAGTCTCATATCTCAGTTTCTTTAACTGTAAAGGGGAAGGGTAGACTCAATGGCCTTTAAAATCCCCTTTATCTCTAAATCAATAATCCTAGTATCCCTCACAAAGCCTTGCAGAGATTGACAAACCTCCCATAGAAGTGATTTGGTCAGTTCCTGGTTGCATATTTTTATATAAGTGAAAGCTTGTTGTTTATTGGTGTTCACCCTTCATTTTCCCCCTGTTTTAAAATCAGCTTTATTTTTTTCTAATTTTGTGTTAAATTTCCCATAGCACCCCTTTTTCCACCCTTCATTCTTGAAAAGAACCAATGGTATCACAAGAGTGATGGTTGACTCACAAGTGAATTGGATTTCAATGAGGTAGAGTTGTGCCAAACCATCAGCCTTCTCCTGTGTCTCTTGTATACTTTGGGTACAGTGTGTCTGCAAAATATGGCTGATAATATCAGACTGATCATTTCTCTTTCATAAATCTGGTAGTTTCTCAACTCTACTAAAATCTTCAGTGCTTTCTAATTTTCAGATTGTGTTATAATAAATGTTGAGGATATATGTGGCTCTTTATTCACAATCCATGTTTAGAATGTTTTTCCCTTTTTACTTTTGCCTCCAGGCTTCTTTCCAGACTCAATTCAATCCTATCTTTTTCAAAAGGTTTTTCCTAGTCTCTACCCAACTCCCTCCACCTCCTCCTCTAGTTACTAGTGCCTACCCTTTGAGATTATCTTGTGTTTTTACTCCATATATCTGGTATATACACAATTTTTTGCATGTTTTCTCCCCCATTAGAATGTGATTCCCTTAACATAAAGAGCTAAAACTGAGCAAGCACTTGGATAATGAAGCACATGACACTAATTGCCAATTGGACAGTTCCCTATTAACTTGTTTGAAGGTTGACCCTCCCCAGCTGTTCTGTGCTGACTTAATTGGTGGGACAAAGAGGGAGAAGTGACTTGTGTGGGAGGAGGAGGAGGAGAAACTTGGGCCGCAGAACTCACGCTCTCTCGAACTCGTGACCAGGAGTTGGAGAGTGACTGTAAAAGATCAAGAATAAAGACATTTAGTGATCCTGACTCTGGCTGATTGCTGGGAA
The DNA here is from genome assembly GCF_048593235.1 of Sminthopsis crassicaudata. Lineage (NCBI taxonomy): Eukaryota > Metazoa > Chordata > Mammalia > Dasyuromorphia > Dasyuridae > Sminthopsis > Sminthopsis crassicaudata. The sequence goes on along the minus strand of NC_133619.1, from coordinate 120,906,735 downwards.
GACAGAGTTCCAGCACCTTAAAGACAGGGTTAATGTTTTTTATCTGTCTTCAGAGCATATAATAAGTATAATACATTTTTGAAGATTGACTAATCCAGTGGTGGGCTTTAAAACATTTAATTTCAAAGCAAGGATTTCAGAAAGATTCTTGGACTATTAGCTGTTTATGAATCACACCGACCTCTGACGAGACGATTTCTTTTCCCCTTTATTTTTTTGAGGGGAGAGAAGAGGAAGAAGGACTCCCACCCCCTCATCTTCCAAAGTTAAAATTGTTTGCTCGGTATTTTTTTCTTTAAAGAGCACTAGTAACTAGTTGGGAGATTCCTTCTGAGATAAATAGCAAGATTGCTTCCCTAGATATGAAAGCACAACTTGAAGCTTCTCACCACTTCCTGATAAGGGTGCAGCTTCTGTCTTCCAAAAGAGGTATTGCTACAATAGAACAGTCAGTGGCTTTCTAGGTCACATCTTGGCTTTGGAGATTCTCTCATAGAATATTAGACCTGGAAAAGATCATCATAGCCATTAGTTCAGCTCCTTATTTTACAGATTAAATGACTTATCTAAGGTCACCTAGTTAATTAGTGGCAGAATGAGTCCTAGAATTCAGGTCTCTGAGTCTTCTAGCTGTTACAAAAGTCACAGAGTCAATTTTCCTTATTTGCATTTTATAATTATCATTGCTCTGGGAGGATAATAGGATATGTGGAAACTATTAATGAATTAATGCTAATGAACTGGACATAAGTTATTGGAAATATAATTGTGGTAAGTGTGAATTTGTATTTGTGTGAATATACGTATGTGTGTGAGTATATGTACACAAGTCCTATACAAATAAAATAAAAAGATTATGGATCTTTCTCTAGAAGAATAAGAAGTGAAGACAGAGGAATTAAATGACAAAGGTACAGCATGTATTAAGTACATACTATGTGCCAGGTGCAATACAAAATACTGGGCTTACAAATGCAAGCAATCAAAAAACAAACAAACAAACAATAATATTGCCCATGTTCTCAAATAATTTACTTTTTAATAAAGAATAAGAGAAAAATAGGGAAAGAGGTAAGCATAAGCTAGTACCTATTATGTGCCAGTCACTATGCTAAATACTGCTCAATTATGTTTTTATTTGATCCTCATGACATCTCTGAAAAATGAGTATAATATAATCCCCATTTTAGAGATGAGGAAATGGGCACATAGCTGGCAAGTGTCTGAAACTGGATTTTTAATTTCCTGATTCCAGAGTTAGCACTTTAGTCTCCTACTCTAATAGGGGAAGACAGAACATAAAGAAAAGCTGAAATGGGGGAGGGGAAGATAGGTGAAGCAGGAAAGAGCTGGAATTAATTTTTGAATAACATGAGCAGCTTGGTTGCCCCACCTTCAGCTTACCACAGCAGTGTAAGGTGTGGCCCTAGGGAAAGTCAGAATCATAAGAAAAGATGGTTTTAGGCTCTTTGTTGTTGTTTGTCTTTCATTTTCAGAGAGGACTAATAATAATTAAACATTGAAAAAGATATCCAAAGTTTAGGATTAATGTATCCTTCATAGAATGGCAATTTCCATAGAAATGCTGGTGGTGGGAATAATGGTAGTGGTTGTTGGTCCTTTGATTTCCAAAAAGTCCAAAGACATCACAGAATGATGTTTTGATTCATGTGTGAATTGAATTTAAGTGAGCCAGAATTGCATAGCCATCAGCCTTTCTCTTCTACAGCCATCAAAATCCAGTGGCAAAAGTCAAGACAGCTAGCAATGGCCTGAGATGCAGAGGACCTTAGTATCTTGCACTCCAAGCACAGCACCTGCTTTACCTGCTTTTATTGCCAGTGGAACAAATTGTTCTCCTTTGCCAATTTTGAGGGGGGAAAGTCTTTATGTGTTTGGGGTAGACATCCTTTTCTGGTTCTTTATAAAAAGTCACTGGAATAACAGGAGGTAAGAAATAAAAGTCCATTTATGATAGTATGAAGATGTTAATAGAATAGTCAAAGTCTTTGCCTTCTCTTCCCCCAATTGTGTACCTCTTATTTGAAGTTGGGATGAATTTCAGCAAATCGGAATTCAAACCTATTTCTACTACTTATAACTTATGTAGTTTGGCTCAAGCAATTTAATTTTTTCTATTTCTAAGTGTCCTCAACTATAAATGAAGGATATGGCCTTTGTGATCCCTAAGGTTCCTTCCCAGCTCTCAAATTCTGCAGCTGCGTCCTAGAAAGGGTACTCAACTACCAACTGGGATGTTCAGCCGCCTCTCTATTATTCAGAAGCTAATAACTCAGGTCATTTGCTCCTTCCCCCTCCTGCCTACCTTTAGATAATTTCACTGCTCATTACACCCCCATCAGAATGTGGGTTGTATTCAAGGAAGAAGAGGTTCCAAGCTAGCAGATTTTCCCTTAGTTTTATCATCAGGCTCAAAGGTGTGATGAAGAATGAGGCTGAAATGGTTCACTATAATGAACATTTTAAAGTACTAGTGTTCCCTGTGGCTACAGATAAGAAGTCTGGGAAAAATAATGGGTATCCCCAAAAGGCTTTGTATAGTGCTGCTGTGGATAGAGTGCTGGCTTGGACTCAGCATGATTCATCTTCCTGAGTTTAAATGAGAACTCTCATACTTACTATCAGTATGACTCTGGGCAATTTATTTAACCCTCTTTGCCTCAGTTTCCTCATCTGTAAAATGAGTCACAGAAGGAAATTCCAGTATTTTTGCCAAGAAAATCCTGGAAAGCTACATGAAGAATCAGACATGACTGAAGTAATTGAATAATAAAAAAGCTTTTAAAGCTGCATTAAATTTTTTTGGGGGGAGACCCTCTATATAATGCTACCATAATCATTCTTATTAAAGTGAAATTTAGCATTATGGAATGTGGCTTCATTTGAAGGCTATAGAGTATTATATTGTAAATTTTATGAAGGCAGCGATGTACCAAGCATTGAATATGATGTTTTTTTGGTTGAATTGAATTTGAAATTAAAGGAGAATCTAAATCTGAAAAGAGAGAAAGTGGATCTTTGTAATTAAATAATTCAATTCAATAAACTATTCATTTTAATTATTATTAATTCAATTTAACAAACTGTTCTAAGTAAAGTACTCTGCTGGGCATTAGTGAAACGAAAAAGAGAACAATCCTTGCTGTCAAATGTCTAATGCATTTATGTCTCTTTATCATTATTTCTAAATCTAGCACCCTCTATCTTTATCTTTGTCTCTTTAACTTTATCTCTAGATATACAAATAAATACAAGTTAATTAAAAGTAGGAGAGAATACAAACTCAGAAATTTTTTGTTTTAATATAATATGTTTCGAAGACAGGTAAAAACATTAATTCTGTTTTTAAGGGACTCACAGATTTCTGAGAATAGCTGGTAGACAATTTCCAATTTACTGGAATGTAAACTATTTGAAGAGCAGATAGGTGATAAAGTAGATAGGGTGCCAGGACTGGAATCAGAAAGAACTGAAATTCACATCTGGCCTCAGATTATGTGATACTAGACAAGTCACAACTCCATTTTTCTCAGTTTCCTCATTTAGAAAATGAATGGGAGAAGGAAGTGGCAGACCATTCCAAAATCTTTGCCCAGAAAATACTAAGTCGAGTCATAAAGAGTCAGACATAGCTAATCAACTAAATAACAATAAACTGAGGGCAAAACATATGAAATGTCTAGAGAAGAAGGTTGCAACTGGATTCTATACTCTAAATGCCAAGCTGAGTAAAAAGTTTATATTTTATCCAGGAAGAAAGAGAGAGCCATTGAAGATTTTTGAGCAAGACAGTGAATTGGTCAGTGTTTCAGAAATACTAATTTTGGTTTAATGAGGAATGGACTTGGAGAAAAGAGAGAGGGAATAAATACCAATTAAGAGGTTATTATAATAGACCAAGTGTATGGTCATGAGGATCTGAACTAGTACAATCTTACTATGAATGAGGAAAAGAGGACATATGTGACATATTTTGGGGGTGTAGTTCACAAGGCCTGGAAACCAGCTATGCGGGGGTGAGGGAGAAGGAAAAGTTAGAGATGACTCAGAGGTGGCAAACTCATGTGACTCAAAGAATGGTGGTACTATCAACAAAAATAGGGAAGTTTAGAGGAAGAGAAGGTTTTGGAAGGAAGGGAAATAATTTTCATTTTGAACATGTTACGTTTGAATTGCTAATGGAAAAAGTGATTTCTAAATGTCCAGAGGACAATTGGTAATGCAGTACTACAATTTAAGAGAGAGGTTAAGACAGGATATATAGATTTGAGCATTCTTTCTATAGAGGAGACAAATGCATTCAATGGGAGCTGATGAGGTCTCTCAAAAAGTAGATCTTTGAGAGAGCAGAACAGGAAAGATTCTTGGATGAATCTCACAGAAACTGGTTCATATTCCAGCAACAGAAATTGAGGACAAGTCAGGCAAGTAGAAAGAGAATCAGGAAAGAAGAGTGTTAGGGAAACTAAAGGAGGAGAGATTGTTTAGCAAAGAGGATTTTGGAAAGAAGATGAAGTTTGAAAAGAAGCCAGGATTTTGCAGTTAAAAGTAATAGGATTGGACATCAGATTGCAAATACTTGAGAAATAAGTGGGACAATTTGGTATAGACAATATTTCTAGGAGGGTGTGCTAAGAAAAGGAGAAGAGGGCTAAGGTAAATAACTTCGGGAGAGCTCGAGAGTCATGGAGGTCAAATTAAGGATAGGCAAGATCTAAGCAAATTTGTGGGCTGTGAGGAAATAGCCAAGACATAAGGAGATATTGAAGATTAGAGAAGAAGGGCTATATTCCCAGAGGAAAGTAGGGGGAGTCTGGAAGGCACAGATAAAGGGATGAGATGGCAAGGTAAAGGGTTACTTTTCCTCTGGGGAACGTAGGACAACAGAGAGAATGGAGAGAATTTAGAAAGGGAGATTGAGGTTTCAAGTATGGTTGAAAATATTGCTCACAGAGATGGTTTAGGTATTCTCAGTAAAGTAGAATATGAGGCTATTTGTATCTTAAAGATACAATCATGGTAGACATGTTCTAAAGAACTCAGCCACATTTTGGCAAGAGCCCAATACAGAAGCAAAGACTATTAAAGCTAACTTGTATCAATGAGGAAGCAGGATCAAAAAAGGGAAGTGATTTGACCTTGTCCAAACTCTGCGTTTTTAGTGTCCCTTTACAGAAACTCTCTCTTTACTCCAAAGCACCATTTAAATATTTCTTCCTCTATGGATTCTGGCTTCCCAGCTGAAAGATCTCTCTTTGTTTCTCTTGTTTCTTTCTGTCTATCTCTCTGAGTCTATGTCTGTGTCTCTTGTCTTAAATGTCTTATAGTACTCATCATATTCTTTTATTTGTGTCTAAGTCTTATCTTTCTTGCACTTTCCCTACTGCCTAGTGGACCATAAAAAGCTCTCCCAGGGCCTCTGCACTCAGCAGGGCCTTAAAAATGGTTTTGCTGATGGAATAAGTGAGTGAACGCTATTTAACATTATATTCCAAGTACCTTTTATGTTGTAGGAACTGAAGAAATATTTTGTTGAAGTTAGCCAAGCTAATTAGTAACAATGCTAGGGCTTCTTCTCCAGTTCAGTGTACTTTTCATTGTATTACATGTAAAAATTGTAGAGAACTTTACTAAAAACCTGATAGATTTTCACTAGCAGAAAGCAGTCATACATAGCACAGTCCTATTTAGTTTCCTTGGTATTTGCCCAGTGGGTGGAGTAGTAGGTGGGGCTCTTATCAGCAGGAAATCATATTTTTATAGGGAAAAAAAGTGTTAATAACACTGAGTGGTGGATGGTCTGGTTGAAATGTAAAATTTGGTTTTTTCCTTTCTCTGTATTTTTCTGCCTGCATTTATGAAATGTTAATGAATATGACAGAGCAGTGAAGTATGTCTTTATTTTTCCTATTTTTGGCAGGTTCTTACTTTACTGTGTCAGGATCTTAATACAACAGACTGACAAGATACTGCTAACAGTCCCCTCTCCTGCTATAAGCTCACCCACCTTCCCTTGTAGCTAATGTTCTGTGAACATGTTTTCCTGTGAATACAAGTCCAGTACAAATTCCTATTACATTATCTGAAAAATTGTTTTCATGGTTGTATAGAAGTACAAACAATGTAGCTAGTAGTCTAAAAATTTCTATTTGAGACTTGGCAGAATGACTTAGTGGCAATGGTTAGAGCCAGATTCGGGCTATATCTTAGAATAATGGAACTAAACTCAACTGAAACTGAACATTGTGTAAATCTCTCTGTGCTTGTATATTGATTTAGAAAACCAAAACTAACACTATCAATGTTTTTATTGTATTTTTGTTTATTTTATTAAGTATTTTCTAATTACATTTTGCTCTGGTTCAGGTCTCACTAGAGAGTGTTCTAGATCACATAATTGTTATTTCTGGCCTATGCCACTTAAAATTTTGTTTAATCACTTTGCTACCTTTCCATTCTTTAGAATTCAACCACTTTCAGAGAATGATTGAATAGTGTCTAGTGAACAGGAAATGAAGACAAAAACAAAATCCAATACAAAGAAATAGGGGATAATAATTTACATTTGTGTAGTATTTTCAGTACATGAATACTTGGACATCAGAGGAGTAATATAGGTGTACATAGGGCCAAAAACCTATATACAGACTTTGTTTCTTCTGTTGACAATACACAGAATGCTTTTATTCAATCAAATATTGCAATGGAATAACGTTCTTTACAGTAGAATTTAAATGTGAACTTCGCTACTAGAGTGAATGGGCAGCTAGGTGGTACAGTGGATAGAGCACTGGATTTGAAATCAGAAAGACTAATCTTCCTGAGTTAAAATTTGGCCTCAGGCATTCGCTGGGTCACCCTAGACAAATCACTTAACCCTGTTTGCCTTAGTTCCCTTATCTGTAAAATTAGTTAGAGAAGGAAATGATTAAACACGTTGGTATTTTTGCCAAGAACCTTCCCTCCCCCCAAAAATTCCTACACTTGACTTAAAATAATCAACTGTATGAATATGGGATGGGCAGACATATATAGAAAATAGTTTTTGTGGAAGAGACCAAAGGTGTTTTAGTTGGACTACAAGTTTAGAGTAAATCAATGATAAGGAAGGGGTTCCAAAAAAGCTGATAAGATCTTAAACTCATTTAGAGATGCATCATTCAGAATGAGACAAGTGATAACCCTATATCATTCTGGTCAAATTATCTCTGGAACATTCTCACTTTTGGGTGCCACATTTCAGGAAGGGCATTGATAAAAGGGGCGTGTTGAGTAGAGACTAATTAGGATCATTTAGGACCTAAAACCATGTCCTTTGAGGATCATTTGAAGCAACCAAGAATGTTTAATGTGAAAAAGAGAAGATTTAGGGATTCATGATAAACTCTTCAAGCATGTGAATAGTTTCTATGTGGAAAAATGATGTGATTTGTTCTGTTTATCATGAGGCTAAAACTATGAAGCAAATAGAGAATGCCAAAGAAATTCATATTTCAGCTTAAAACATGGAAAAACCTTCTGAAGCATTGGAACTGTTGTGATAAAGTGGGCTGTCTTGTGAGGCTGAGGGGTTCACTTTTATTGGAGAGCAAGTTAGATGTCTAGTTATTAGAGATATTTTAGAGGCCTACAGGTTTTAGTTGGTGATACCTGAGATTCCATCTTACTTTGAGAGTCTATGATGCTATAACTAATTCACAGTAGGATCCAAATGCCTAATATGAGTTTATTAGTTTATTGTTTAGAAGAGTATTGTGATTTCAGTGAGAAGAATGGCATAAAATAAGGAAATGAAGTGAAACTTCAGACATGAGTGGCAACATTCTAAAAGGTTCTTTTCAAGTAAGGAACTTTTTTTTTTTTTTTTTTTTTTTTGGTGTACCAATAATGCTTCCCACTTATAAAAGTTAATAGCAGAAGACTCTAATTCTTCCAACACCTTGGTAATAGAACTGAGAGGTTTGATATCCTTCTTCTCGTAATCCTCCCCACCCCAACCCTACTTTTGAGTTTTTAATTACTGCCTTTGAATTTATGAAGCCATGGTACTAAGACATTTAAGCCAGAAGTAAAATCCATGAATGAATATTAGATCTGTGATATGCAATGCCCTTTGAAACCTTTGCTTTGCTCTAACAAGTTCCCTTTCATCTATAGTTTTTTCAAGAAACAGAGAATCTTATATCCAATTTGTTTCAAAGTCAGTGAATCACATTTACAGAATTCCCAACAAATACTCCCCGAGTTAAGACCTCTGATAATAAGGACTCACTCTCCAAGAGTTTTAGACTACCCTATGCTGAATTGAGAAATTAAAAAAAAATTTCCTTAGATTGAATTGAAACTGACCATTCATTGGATCTATTCTTGCTCTTTGAGGCCAACAAGAAGAAATGTAGTTTTCTTCATGATATTCTACAAAATATTAAAACAGTTGATACATTATCTCCTAAATTTTCTCTTCCACATGCTAATTTTAATTGATTATTGTGTGACAGAATTTTGAGGCCTCCCTTAATACACTAGGCATTTTGCATTGAATTCACTCTAGCTTATACATTTCCTTCCTATAATGTGGTATCAGACTATATGTACTATTCTAGATTTGAAATAGTATAATGCAATAGAAATATTATCATCTCCTATCAAGACATTACGCTTTTATAAATGTAGCCAATGTATAAATTAGTTTTATTTTTGATTGTTACATCAAACTATTGATTTATATTAAGCTTGCAGTACAATAGAATCCTAAGGTCTTCTCCCGCTCTGCCCTACATTTATTACTTTTGAAGTTATTCTGTAGTTTTTTACTACTATAAAAATTATTGCTATAAATATTTTGGAACTGTGGAAGTAACTCTGAGATTAATATGTTTCTTTTCTTTTTTTTTTTTTTTTTAAGGCTGGGGTTAAGTGACTTGCCCAGGGTCACACAGCTAGGAAGTGTTAAGTGTCTGAGATCAGATTTGAACTGGGGTCCTCCTGAATTCAAGGCTGATGCTCTATCCACTGCACCACCTAGCTGCCCCTGAAGTTTCTTTTATGGCTTCTATTATTTATATTATCTTGATGACTCTAGAGGAGGAGTTTTTTGAAGGGATTACTGTTTCTTCTCCCCTAATTAGTAGGCAAACATTTCACCATTGTATAATGCCCTTCAATGTATCTATTTTTTTTACATTTCTTCTAGACTTCTATTAAGCTACAGTATTATTTATCAGGAATACTTGTAATTCTCTATTTCATTTTATCTTTTTGTAAGGTTATTCTTGCTTGTAAGCCTTTATCCTTTGCCTTCTGGATGTCATATTCTTCTATCCTCTGCTAGGTAATAGTAATACTATTTTGTGTAATACTGATTAAAGATGTTTATTATTTGAATTTTTTTTTCTCTTTCAGGAATTTTTTCTTTGACCCGAATTTATGCTCTAGATTGTACCTAGGATATTTCTTGGAGTTTTCATTTTGGAATTATTGTTTTCTAAGTCCTATATCTGGAGGTTTCTCATCTGTAGGGTCAAAGACACACAGTTGCAAGCTCTGGACTTCCTTGGCTAGAGAATGATCCAAGCTCATATCTCTCTGCCCCAGCACGCTGCAGCAGGCTTCAAGCTTCACTGCTCACCCCCATTCCATTTTCTGTAAAGCTTTCTTAAAATATCTCAAGATGGTCTTATCTGGCAGGATTCCCTTCCCTGAAACCCTCAGGATTCTGACTATCTTTTTGTATAGGCCTATGCTAGTGAAATGCATTTACTGTTGTTTCCTCTTGAGTTTCTTGATCACTGTTTAGACTATTCTTCAATATCCTTTTTGGAGTAATTTTGAGAGAACTGGGTTCTTCTGCTTATTTTGTTCTGTTATTTTGAGGACAGCACCATCCCATCCTACTTAAGTAGTTATTTGTGTACATCTGTGTGTGTATGTTTACATTTGCTAATTAATTGAAAGCTACTTAAAGACAATCATTCTTTCACTTCATTTTTCTGTCCTCAGCACCGAATATAATGTTCTACATATGATACTGTAGGTGCTTAAGAAATATTTGTAGAATTTGCCAAATAAGAATTCATTTTTGAAGTTCCTATTTGAGGGTTTAAGGTAAAAATAGCACTTGCAATTAATGCTGTTTTAAGATGTTTAAACACATATTCTTTCATATATTTCTTTATATACTACTTTCTCTTTATGCATAATTTTCAAATGGCAGTTGTAACATACTTATTTTATATCATTTCATGGGTAAACATTCTAAAAATGTAATGCACTGTTATCTCTTTAGTTCAGTATATGGAGAATTAGAGTCTAATTTAACTATAAATCCTATTTGCATTTCAGAAGTTAATAGTGTTTATTGTATCATTCATAAATGTGATTCAGCATCCTCTCTTCCTTTGTGAATAGATATTTCTCTCAGCTTGGTTATAATAAGGAAGAGTTTTTTTTTTCTGAACATAATATGATTTTAACCCCCACCCCCCTTGTTTCTAGTAATCACAGATTACCTACAGCATCTAGAATTGTTTCAAGGTTCTTGTAGTAAGTCAATCAGGTTATAGATTATTTTATGGGGTCTGTTTTTATACACTGTCAAATGAAGTATTACAATACCAATTATTTTTCACTGAAAATACATTTATCAAATTATTGTGTATGAATCAATTCATTCAGGATAAGAATATTGACATATATCTCATGGTTATCTTTAGCTGTTCAAAATATAGTACCTTGTTTCTGTGGAGTGTAAGGAATTTTAAAAAATATATTAAGATGCCTATTTTGTCTCTTTATTCTGTCTGGAAGTCAAAATGAAATCTTTCTATATGTGTTATTCGTTCTGTAATTTTGACTCAAGCCATCTTGTGTAGTTAGAGTATCATAAAAACACTAAATTTACACATTTGTATCCTTAGAAGGGGTTGAAAAGGTGGTAGTCTGATGATTTTCCAGTATGATAGCAAACTTAAATTCAAATACTGCCAACTAATAATTTCTTCTTTCATTTTTAAAAATTGTAATTATTTTTTTTTTTAATTTTAGTATACACTAAACCAAGATAACTTCATTCCAGGCTTACTGACAGACACATTTCAGACCTCTTAAAGTTTGGCCTCTAAAAAATTGGCAATACTCTAGAGCAAAGAAGGACTATATGAAACAAAGATTACACATGAACTTTCTGACTACACACTGTAAACACTTAACTAAATAAATTCATGTATATATTATAGTGGTCAATTAATTTAAGAAAAGATGACTTCCAGTCTTTAGGTCATCTTAAAAATAAATAAATAGAACTTTTGTTTTTAAAATTCAGAACCTTTCTTTGGAAAGGTTCAATGTATTTTGTAGTAAAAACAGAAATTTTGAAGAAAATGGTAAAGTACAATTATTATTTTATATTATTATTTGAAAGTGTTATGGATATGAAATCAAATCTAATTTTTGAAAACTTATTATAGACCACCACTAGCCAGAGACTATGGCTAGACCCATTCAGTAATAATCATTTAAGTTTTTTTCTAAAACAAATCTAGGCAAATTCATATTCCTGAAATGCTTGAGAATTTGTGGGGAAATCTCAATATTTGAGAACTTAAGGTGTATATACTGATTGTAAGCTATAAAAATCAAGCTGAGTTTTATTAAGGAGCTCAAGGAATATCAAATCACTTTGACTAAGGCTCGAGTGAACAAATATACATAAAGTAAAACCTTATAATATAAATGAAGAATGTGATGATAATTGGTGACAATTTATTCCATAAGATTGCTATGAGAAAATATGCTTTAAATTTTTGGTTTAAAAATTTTGGTTACTTGTGGAGTCAATAAGCATTTATTGAGTACCAGGCATTGTGCTGGAGATAAAGAGGCAAATACAATATTATCTTCCCTCAAATGGCTCATGTTCTTTTTTTTTTTTTTTTTTTATTTTATTTGGAATTTTTTTCCACAGTATATATGCATGAGTAATTTTTTTAAATAATATTATCCCTTATATTCATTTTTCCAAATTATCCCCCTCTCCCTCCACTCCCTCCCCCCGATGACAGGCAATCCCATACATTTTACATGTGTTACAATATAACCCAGATACAATATATGTGTGTAAATACCATTTTCTTGTTGCACATTAAGTATTAGATTCCGAAGGTATAAGTAACCTGGGTAGATAGACAGTAGTGCTAACAATTTACATTCACTTCCCAGTGTTCCTTCTCTGGGTGTAGTTATTACTGTCCATCATTGATCAACTGGAAGTGAGTTGGATCTTCTTTATGTTGAAGATATCCATTTCCATCAGAATAATCTTCATACAACATTGAAGTGTACAGAGATCTTCTGGTTCTGTTCATTTCACTCAGCATCAGTTGATGTAAGTCTCTCCAAGCCTCTCTGTATTCCTCCTGCTGGTCATTTCTTACAGAGCAATAATATTCCATAACCTTCATATACCATAATTTACCCAACCATTCTCCAATTGATGGACATCCATTCATCTTCCAGTTTCCAGCTACTACAAAAAGAGCTGCCACAAACATTTCGGCACATACAGGTCCCTTTCCATTCTTTAGTATTTCTTTGGGATATAAGCCCAATAACAGCAATGCTGGGTCAAAGGGTATGCATAGTTTGATAACTTTTTAGCCATAGTTCCAGATTGCTCTCCAGAATGTCTGGATTCTTTCACAACTCCACCAACAATGCATCAGTGTCCTAGTTTTCCCACATCCCCTCCAACATTCATCATTATCTTTTCCTGTCATCTTAGCCAATCTGACAGGTGTGTAGTGGTATCTCAGAGTTATCTTAATTTGCATTTCTCTGATCAGTAGTGATTTGGAACACTCTTTCATATGAGTGGAAATAGTTTCAATTTCATCATCTGAGAATTGTCTGTTCATATCCTTTGACCATTTATCAATTGGAGAATGGTTTGATTTCTTATAAATTAGGGTCAGTTGTCTATATATTTTGGAAATGAGACCTTTGTTAGAACCTTTAACTTTAAAAATATTTTCCCAATTTGTTACTTCCCTTCTAATCTTGTTTGCATTAGTATTGTTTGTACGGAAACTTTTTAGTTTGATGTAATCAAAATCTTCTATTTTGTGATCAATAATGATCTCTAGTTCTCCTCTGGTCATAAATTCCTTCCTCCTCCACAGGTCTGAGAGGTAGACTATTTTCTGTTTCTCTAATCTATTATCTCATTCTTTATGAAATGGCTCATGTTCTAATGAAAGAGACAACATGTAAACCCATAAGTATAGACAAGATATATATACAGTAGATGTAAGGCAGTCAGAGAGGAAAGCAACCTTTAGTTTCTCAAAATAGAGTACCTTGTTTCTGCTGAAGGTGGAATGTGAGTAGTATCTTGAGGGAAACCAAAGAAATTAATAGAAATCAGGAGGGGGAGGACATTGCAGACATAGGAGGCAGCCAGTTTAAAGACTTGGAGACAAGATGGGGCACTGTGTTTGAAGTAGCCCAATGTAGCTGAATTGTAGAGTATGTGGATAGGAGTAAAATGTAAGAAGACTGGAAAAGTATGAAGGACTAAGTTAATATAGGCTTTCATAATTGATCATGGAGGAATAAGGAATTGCTGGAATTATTGATTGAATGGGCAGATTTGTGCTTTAGGAAGCCAAGTGGAGGATGTATTGAAGTGGAGAGAGACTTGAGTCAGAGAAACTATTAGATGCCATTGTAATAATTTAAATGAGAAGAGATGGGAGCCTGGATTAGAACAATGTTTGTATAAGCAGAAATGAGGAGATGTATGAGAGATGTGACAAATGTAGAAACAAGAAAATTTGACTATAGATATGATAGATGAAGTTAAGCACAAGTGAGAAATTGAGGACAACACTAGAGTTGCATTGGTAAAGCTTTGGAAATATGTTGGTAACCTCAAAAATAATGAGGTATTTGGGAAGAGAGGTTGGCTTTAGAGAAAAGATAATGAATTCTGATTTGTACCTATTGAGTTTGAAATGCACATGAGACATATGGTTCCAGATGTCCAAAAGCAGTTGATGCTATTTTTGTGGGACTCAAAATTTAGGAGACACTTGTGATCAATATTCTGGAAATCATCTGCATAGAGCTTAATAGGAGTTGATGAGCTCACTAAGTGAGAAGTATGGAATGAAAAGAGAAGAGGACCCTGAACAGAATATTGAGATATACTATGAGAATGGGAATGAACTGATGAAAATCCAGCAAAGGAGACTGAGAAAGAATAGTCAGGTTGATAGGAGAACCAGGAGAGATTAGTGTTATAAAAACTCCACAAGGAAGAAAATATTCAGAAGAAGTTCAACAGGATCAATCACGTTATGCAGAGAGGTAAACAAAAAATGGAATTGAGAAGATACCATTAGATTTGGTTATTAAAACAGCACTGGTAACTTTGGAGAAAAAAAATTTCAGTTTATCAAAAACTATTAGAAACAAACAACTTTAGCAAAATCGAAGGATACAAAATAAATCCACATAAATCATTAGCATTTTTATATATTACCAATAAAGTCCAACAGCAAGAGATACAAAGAGAAATTCTATTTAAAATAACTATAGATAATAAAAAATATTTGAGAGTCTACCTACCAATAGGATGTGGGAAAATTGGGACACCTATATTGTTGGTGGAGTTGTGAACTGATCCATTCATTTGGTAGAGCACTTTGGAACTATGGCCAAAAGGTGATCAAACTGTGCATATCCTTTGATCCAGCAGTGTCTTTACTGGGCCTGTATCCCAAAGAGATCATAAAAAAGGGGAAAAGGATCCATATGTGCTAAAATGTTTGTATTAATCTTTTTTGTAGTGGCAAGGAACTGGAAACTGAGTAAATGTCCATCAATTGGGGAATGGCTGAATAAGTTATGGTATGGAGTATTATTTTTCTGTAAGATCAGCAGGATGATTTCAGAAAGGTCTGGAGAGACTTATATGAACTGATGCTGAGTGAAGTGAGTAGAACCAGGCAACAGCAAGATTATACCATGTTCAAAATTGATGGACAGTGTTCTTTTCAACAGTGAGGTGATTCAAGCCATCTCCAATGGTCTTGGGATGGAGAGAGACATCTACATCCAGAGAAAGGACAGCGGTGAATGGGAGTAAGGGATCAGGCAATTAAGTGTGTGAAACAATATACTTTGGCAACTGTTGGTCCAAAATCCTTAGAATAGTGGGAGTGGAAGATGGGAATGTGCTAACCACTGAGGAAGGGGAAGGGAAGGGATTAAGCATTTATGCAGTGCTTATTTTGTGCTACACACTGTGCTAAGCAGTTGTACACATGAATCTAAATACAGTGTTAGTGATTGAGAGAGGTCTGTTGAGAGAAGGATATGATTAGATCTTCTTTGAAGTCTAACCTTGTGCAAGGTGATGGTGATAATGCATTTTAGGAGGCCCTAGGAAGCTCATTCCTCAAAAAGAAGGAACAGGAAGAGGTATAGGAATCTGATTCTGATTAGGGCCAAGCTTGAAGAGAATTATCTTGTTCTCAGGAAGCAGGTATTGAAGAGAGCTCTGGATCAGGAAAACTAGTAGGCAAGTGGTGGGGGTCTGGG
This sequence comes from Sminthopsis crassicaudata, assembly GCF_048593235.1. Classification (NCBI taxonomy): domain Eukaryota; kingdom Metazoa; phylum Chordata; class Mammalia; order Dasyuromorphia; family Dasyuridae; genus Sminthopsis; species Sminthopsis crassicaudata. Next base: position 120,891,114 of record NC_133619.1, on the reverse strand, counting down.
CCTGAGGCATTCTGAGACTTGAAGGATATCTGGGTGACTCTTTTTTTCCTATCACTGAAAAAATTGTGGGCCAAAGCCAAAGGAAGAAGTGAGGTGGAGTTCTTTTTATTTCTTAACTGAATCACATTCTTTTTGAATTGATCTTTCCTTTTAACTTATCTGCACTGGTGAACTGGATCAGAAATACTCAATTCATATATGTTATTAAAATAGCTCTAGTTATTAACATTTGACTAGGAGTAAATTTAGTAGAAATGGGGGATTAGCTTCTTTTTTTGTAAAGGACTCTCAGTGACTTGATTTTGATTTTACTCAGGAATGAAACTGGGAAACAATTTCTTATTTAGATATAGGGATTGTTTTTATGTAAATCTTAAATCTTCTCAGGTTCATTTGTCTTGTAGATTAGTTTCTTCCATATGTTTACTGTCAGCTAACAGATTAGAATTGATGAGCTGTGTGAAAATATTTTGTCATGTTGTAATTCTTACTTTTTTTTTTTTTTTGACAACTGTTGTTTGATTTAACTTGAACTGCTCCAAACATAAGATGAGATGGCTATTTGCCATTATACTCATGTTTTATTTGTCCATGACATGTGGACAGTGGGGGGAGAGCCTTTTGAATAATATTGAAGATCGTGATATTAAATTCATGGAAAATTTGAACCCTACTCAAATTTGACATCATAGTGTGTTGAATTTTACCTTATTTACCTTATTTAATACCTTAGTTCACTAAATTTTATTTAGGTTTCTGATGTTAAAAGTTAATGGGCACATTTCTTACGATACATACATACATGCACATTTTGTTGTTATAAAGTCATTTCAATTGTGTCAGACACTTGGTTACCCCATTTGGGGTTTTCTTGGCAAAGATCCTGGAGTAGTTTGCTATTTCCTTTACCAGATCATTTTACAGATAAGGAAACTGAAGCAAAGAGGGTTAAGTAACATGCCCAGGAGTCACACTGTTTAGTAAATATCTGAGGCCAAATTTTAATTCAGGTCTTTCTGAACCCAAACCAGATACTCTATCTGATATAACACCTTGCTGCTGCCTTTCTCCCTCTCTCCCTTTCTCATTCCTTCCCTCTCTCCCTCCCCTTTCAACTCCCCCCCCTTTGTCTCTGTTTCTCTCTAACTATATTTACATACATATACTTATATATATGTATATATATATTTGTGTGTGTGTGTATCCATATCAGCTTTGTTATTTCCATATATAAAAACAGGTGACAGTAGATAGAGCATTGGATTTGGAATCAGGAAGATTAATTTTTATGAATTAAAATCCAGCTTTAAAAACTTACTAGCTGTGTAACCTTGGGCAAGTCATTTAAATCTTTCTTTGATTAATTCTAACTTAATCAAAATGTGCTTACATGATAAATATATCAGGACTTAGATCATCTTATTAGTTATAGTAATAGGAGTAAGAAGTATAAATAAAATATGTATTGAAACAAATAACATTTTAAGTCTTGGAAAGCACCTTACATATGTTATCTCTTTTGAACTTCACAACAATTCAATGGATTAGATGCTGTTATTATCCCTTTATTGATGAGGAAATAAACTGATAGAAGTTGTGACTTGTGTCGAGTCACTAAGCTAGTAAATGACTCAGGCAGGATATGAACTTAGTTATTACTGAATATAAGTTAAGCATTGTAACTGTATCCACCATCTAGTTGCCTCTCATACATATACATACATAGATATATAGATATATATACAAAGATATTCATATATATATGCATATATATATATGTATATATATATATATAAAGATATTCCATATAAAAATGTATCTTCCTGATTCTAAATCCAGTGCTCTATCTAATGTGTCACCTATTTTTTGTGTCTATAATATTTGTAATATATTTTCTTTTTCTTGCCTTCTCAATGGGTCAGGAAAGGAGGACAGGAAAGAGGAAAGTTTGGAACAGAAAATAAAGTTTAAATAAAAAAAGAAATAAGTGTGAATAAAACCTAGGTATCTTTATTGAATGAATGAATCAATACAAGGCATAAATGTGTGGGTGTGAACAAGCATATAACCAGCTTGGGATAATGAAATGTTTGGAGCCTTTGGATGAAATCAGATGACAAAATATATTGGCAATGGGTGAAGAGATATGTCATACCTTATGGAATTTGGAAGAAAAAGCAAGTCAATTTGGAATCCAGATTCTAATAGCAGATTAGCTCAAGTAATCCTATAGGTAATTGTTTGGGAGGGGAGAGAGGACAGGAAGAGAGAACCTCTCTCCTTCCTTAACTCCCAAAGATGACCTTGTGAACTTAAAAAAGTCAGAAGACTTGGATGGGTCATTGGTGTTGATAATAGTTTTATCAGAATATCATTGATTGATGCCAGTGTCTGTTTTGAGAACCACGGATAAACTAGACAAATGAAAGACAGACAGTCTTAGGATTTTATTTGGACCTCAGATACATCCATCTAAAGGGAATTTCACAAGTTCTCTATTAAGGGAGAAAGAGATTTCTAAACCAGGAGCTATGGATTATCCCTTTGCCACATATGTGCTTTAAGCTTGTGCCCACTTTCCCCTGAAACCTAATTTTACTTGTGAGATGACATGGCCCACATATTGAGTGGATGCTTTGTATTTACTATACAATCTTAAAAAATATCTTTTTCTTTTTATTTAAACTTTATTTTCTGTTCCAAATTCTCTTCTTCCCTGTCCTTCTTCCCTGATCCATTGAGAAGACAAGAAAAATAAAGCACACCACAAATATTATAAATATGAAAAACAGTTAGGTAACACAGGAGATAGAGCATTGGTTTGGAATCAGGAAGACATCCTCATGAATTCAAATCCACCTCCAAACATTTACTTGCTGTGTGACCCTGGGCAAGTCATTTAGCTTTGACTTAATTCCTTCTTCTGTAAAATGAGCTAGAGAAGAAAATGGCAAATCATTCCAGTATCTTTACTAAAACCCTAAATGGGGTCTCAGAGAATGGCACACAACTTAAAATGACAACAAAAACAAAAAACAAATTTCTGTAGTAGCAGAGTTCAAGTTAAAAAAAAAAAGGCAAAAAGAAAAAAGAAAATATATTATAAGCAAAATATATTTGCATCTATGCTTTTGAATCTATCAGTTTTCTAAATGGAAGTAGATAGCATATTTCATCATCAATATTTTGGAATCATAGTTGATTGTTGTGCTGATCAGTTACAAAATTTTTTCAGAATTGATCATTTATTTATATTTCTTTTAATGTACAAATTGTTTTCTTAGTTTTGCTTATTTCATTTTGCATCAATTCATACAACTTTTTCAGGTTTCTCTGAAATCATTCCTTTCATCATTTCTTAGAACACAATAATATTCTATCACATTCATATTCTATAACTTAGTTATTCCCCAATTAATGGGCATTCCTTCAATTCAAAGAATTTCTAATTCCGTGCTCTCACAAAAAAAGCAGCTATAAATATTTTTGTACTCATAGGGATTTTTTTTTTCTCTTTCTTTGGTTTCTTTAGAGTATACACCTGGTAGTGGTGTATACTAGCTAGCAGGTAGCTCCTATAACAGCCAGTAGCCAATAGCCACTAGCAGGAGGCTCCCATAATAATCACTGAGTCAAAGAGTATGTGTGGTTTAATAGCTTTTTGGCCATAATTCCATTTCAAATTGCTTTTCAAAATAGTTGGATTAGTTCATAGCCCTATTTATTTTTTTCTACATCCCCACCATTTGACATTTTCCTTTGTTGTCATTTTAGCCAATCTGATTAGAGTCAGTGATATCACTGGGTTGTCTTAATTTGCATTTTTCTAATTGTGATTTAAAGTTTTTTCACATGACAATTGATAGCTTTGATTTCTTCCTTGGAAAATGCCCCAAGGATATTTTTGACCATTTATCAGTTAGGAAATGACTCTGTTCTTGTACATTTGATTATGTTTTCTAGATATTTTAGAAATGAGACCTTTATCAGAGAAATTTACTGCGAAGTTCTCCCTACCTCACCAGATTTCTTTTTTTTCTTGTTTTAGATGCATCAATTTTGTTTTGCAAAATTGTTTTTTTTTTTTACATAATTACAATTATCTATTTTGCTTCCTGTGAACCTCTCTATTTCTTGTGTGGGCATAAACTTTTCCCCATACATAGATCTGACAAATAACTTCCACAAATTTGCTTATGATATCATCTTTTATATCTAAATTATACATCTATTTTGAGCTTACCTTGGTATACACTGTGAGCTGTTGGCCTGTGTCTAGTCTCTGCCACATTACTTTCCAGTTTTCCCAATAGATTTCACCAAATAGTTTTTGCCCTAATATCTGAAATATTTATTTTTATCAAACATTGGTCTTCTGTTCTCATTTGCTTCTTATATTATGCTTAGCCTGCTTCACTGATAAATCCAGTACCAAATTATTTTAATGATGACAACTCCACAACATATTTTGAGAACTGGTATTGCTAGTTCCCCTTTCTTTTTCATCAGTTCCCTCCAACTTTTTTATTTTAGATGAATTTTATTACTTTTTCCCTAGCTTTATAAAGTAATTCTTTTGTAATTTGATTAATATTATACTAAACAAATTAATTAGGTAGAAATGACATTTTTATTATTTTGACTTTGTCTTCCCATGAGCAATGAACATTTCTCCAACTATTTAGGGCTGTCTTTGCTTGAAGGGTGTTTTGTAATAGTGTTTGTATAATTCCCGTGTGTTTCTTAGAAGGTAGACTCCCAAATATACTTTCCATATTTATTTTAAAAGGAATTTCTCTATCTCTGTTGGGATTTGTTAGTAATATATAGAAATGCTGCTGATTTATGTGGGTTTATTTTAATTATTATTTTTAGTTGACTTTCTTGGGCTCTCTGAGCAATCCATCATATCATTTGCAAAAAGTGATAATCTTGTTTCCTCATTGCCTGTGCTTATTCCTTCAATATCCTTTTTGGCTTCTTCACTAAGTCTGTGTAATGTGCTGTTGTCTCCAGAGACTGCTGATCGCTCTCTGATCTAGAGGAGAGACTTATTCCTCCAGAGAGCCGCCTCAAGTCTGGTCCAAACAAGAGACTCAATCTCTCGAGTGTCACCTTCTTTTATTCTCCCAGAGAATGGGCGTGGGATAATTCAAGGGCTTCAACCAATGAACTTGCTCCTCCTAAGCATGCAAGCTCCTCCCCAGGATTTCACAAGTAAAACTCCCAGTAAAGGCCGGAACTAGAGAATTGTTAAGTACCGATTTAGCACTTAGTAAGAACCTAATATCTCATTATCTCATTAGCACTTAGTAAGAACCTAAAATGTCTGCATTTCTATTACAATGTCAAATAGTAATGGTGATAATGGACATCCTTGTATTATCTCTAATTTTATTGGAAAGGCAGAAGCTTATATCTAGTACACATAATGTTTCATCTTGTTTTAAGATAAATACTACTTATTATTTTACTAAAAGCTCTGTTTATTCCTGTGCTTTCTAGTGTCTTTATAGGAATGGATTTTGTATTATTTTTCAAATTTTTTCTTACATCTATTGAAAGAATCCTAATTTTGTTGTTTAAATGGTCAACTATGCTTATAGTCTTTCTAATATTGAATCAACCCAAATAGCTATTTAATAATTAATGATCTTTGTCTGGCTAGTTGATGTTAAATGGATAGCATACTGGTGAGACTTGTGGATAATGTTACTAGAAGCCTCTCTAACAGTTCAAGGTTACTCTAAATTCCTGAAGGTAGAGATTTTCTTCTATTTCTTGGAGATCTGCTTTACCAATGCAATCTAGAAGGGATAGAGATTAGACTTGTGATGTAATCATCTGGGAGCACCTCTTCATTTCCCTCCAGCTTCTCTGTTTGGTTTTGACTCCATGAATATCATGTCCCTTTATAACTCCCCTCTATTTCTTTTCATCTTGTTTTTTTTTTTTTTAATAAAGTTTTGTATTTGTTTTATGAGGGCAAGGACAATCTTTCTTTTTATTTGTATCCTCAACTCTTAGCATGGGATCTGGTACACAGTAGGTGCTTAATAAATGTTTATTGATTTGACTATCTCCCAGATTAGGAAACATTCTGTCAATGCAAGTTGATATATTTTTCTGTCATTTATAGTATGAGAAAGTTGCCAAGAACACTGGGAGGCTTAGTGAGTTGTTCCAAGTCTACAATGCATTAGAGATCAAAATTAAAGCTGGGACTACTATGTTTGAAAGCCAACTACTCAGAGGTCTCTTTTGTACATACATACATATATACATACATACATACATATATATACATATATACATATATATACATGTGATACATGCATACACACATTGATGTATCACACCAAAGAAATTCACATGATCTGTACTTTAGTGATAGGCATATTGAGTACTTAAATATGTCAAGATATCAAGGAACCTTTGATTTTCTTAGGGTTACATAAGATTACAGGATCATAGATTTAGAGCTGAAAGGAAAGTTATAGGTTCTTGAGTCTCACTACTTCATTTTACAGAAGAGGCAACTGAGGCATAGAGAGGTTATGACTTTCTCAGTCTTCTGTACTTAGTAGGTGTCAGAGACAGAATTTGAAATGAGGTCTTCCTAACTCCAAGTATAGTGCTCTACTATTTTATGCTACCTTTCAATAATGAAACATTTTTTTTTTCTTTCAGATTTCAACCTGCTAATAATTTTAGAGAGTTGCCTGATTTATCCAAGGTTACATAGCTGTTAAGTGTTAAAATTGGGATTTGAACTCAAGTCTTTCTTTAAGACTTGTCAGTGCCATTGGGGAGTTGTTACAATGTTTTTGGGAGTTCTGAAGATATCTAATTGATCATGAATCTTACCCATTTGAGGGGTATAGCTCATGCCAACATTGTGAAATACTTTTATTAGGGTAATTTGGTCAGTCAGCTGAATGAGCTCCTGGTTATAGTCCCAGCAGAATAGAGAAAATGCATGGATGAGATTTCCCTCAGGTCAAATTGAATACTTGAAAGTTACAAGCACAGCAATAGTAGAATGTATGGAGTGAATGCTGAGTAGGAGAAGGGTAGGCTAAATGACCTCTGAGGTCTCTTACATTTTCAAATCTATTCTGTATAGGATTTTTTAATAGTTACACACACACACACACACACACACACACACACACACACACACACACATATGTGTGTGTGTGTGTGTGTGTGTGTGTGTGTGTACTAATCACTTTATATTAAAGGCAATTACAGTTATTGCACCAGACATATTATAAAATAATTATTGAATATGTCACATATACATAGATCAAAGTTGTGAGAACCTGATAAAAACAAGAAAGAGGAGGTGATATTTCAATTAAAGTGGAACATATAATGATCACCTTTCACATTCCACTTTATTCCATGGTATGAATAAATGTTAAGTAGTTCACATGGGAAAACCTTGCATTTTATTGTTCTTCAGAGCTCATATTTATAGCCAGCCTTCCATATCATCTTCCGCATAACCCAAAGTAAAACCAGTTAATAATGCTCATGAGAAGAACTGAACCTTTCAGAACTTTTGATTTTGTAAACAATGTGCCCCATAACACCCATTCCTTTGCAGATCCTCCATAAACCTGAGTATAGTAGGGTCTTCAGGGGAGTCTAAGTGTATTTAGTAAAATTCTGATATATTACAACTGATTTCAAGGAAGGGTGGTGGGGGAGCCTGAGCCAGCTGCCAACTTGGAAGGCCTATGTAGTTTAACTACTTCTTTGAGGTTTAACTGCAAGGTGGCACACTAATAACTCTTATATTTTATTCCATAAAATGTTTTGGTATTAGGTTTATGCCACTGGAAGCTATGTACACATAACATTCTGGATGATAGTTTTGAGGAAGTCCCAGTTTCTCTATGGTTCTCAGAGAGTAAGCAATCTTCTATCCCTCAGCTCTGCCTATTTCTGTGGGGCAGCATAGACTCTATTTTAGGGATGTATAGAATTATGGATCAATTTAATCAGAAATGGACTCTAGAACTTCCACCTCTGGTCAATCCTGTTGCTTCTATGACCTGAATATACATCAGTGACTATTTGGAATAAGGGAATGCAATTCCTTTATACTGTGAGTTCATTGAGAGTAGGGACTATTGCTTCTTTTTGAATCCCCAGAGTTTTGCACATTGCCTGGTACATAGTAGGCATTTAATAATTACTGATTCTCAGTTGAAGCACAAAAGTTCTTTTATAGTGCCTGGCACAAAGTGGGTTCATACTAAATTCTTATGTACTGACTGAATCAACAGAAATATACAAGCATCTTTCACTATACACTGTGCTTTAACTTTTGATAAATAATTGCTAAGCAAATAAGTTGTCCATAATAACAAGAAAACCTTCCCAACAACTGCAAGCCTCTTATTATCCTAGATCAGAGGATCCTATCTATAGTTTCAGGATTGATCCAAACCCAGAAGTTCAGGGAAAATTCAGAGTTGGTACCATTTTGTTCCTTGAGGTTGCCCTGCTATGAATAGGCAGAAGAGTGTCTATGGGATACTCCACCATGTCTTCAGGAGGCCCTTTCTTTGACATGCATGATCTAATTCTGATGTTGAGATTCATGGTCATTTAGCCTGGGGCACAAAACTCAGGATCCAGTGTGAGGCAGAACTCATATGGCTAGGATCTGGACGTTCTGTTGTTCTCAGGGACTTCAGAAATTCTGACCTTGGCTAGTTTCTTGCAGAGATGGTATATGGATTCAGCAGTCAGCCTTAGCAAGAAACAGTATCCATTCCAAACTGAAATCTGTGTAATCTCCAACTGACACTGTTTGCTACCAGTCTTATTGTTACTTCCTCTGTTTCCTTTCTTACTATCCTGAAACTCTATTTCTCCACATAATGGAGAAAGGGCAGCTACAGAGTCAGGGGTATCATAGCAGTTTAGGTTCATGGAATTGAGTTGAGAAGTTCTGGGTTCTAAATATGACTCTGCAACTTATTATCTCCAGAACCTAGCATACTACTTGGAGTATAGTAGGTACTTAATAAACTATTGATTGATTACAACTTGTATTACTCTAAATAAATCACTTGATTTATTAGTAGAGCCAGAGTAGAGAAAATCGTTTAATCCCCTTCTGGATCTTTCATTTGACATAGTCTCTTTTTCATTTAGAGATTGCAATATTGATGATTTAGATACAGGAAATGATTATTTTCTGGAGACCTATCTTTTTATTATTATTTTTTATTAAAGCTTTTTATTTAGAAAACATACACATGGATATTTTTTTCAACATTGACCCTTGCAGAACCTTTTGTTCCAAATTTCCCCCTCCTTCCCCCCACTTTCTTCCCCTCTCCTAGCTGACAGGTAGTTTAATACATGTTAAATATATTAAAATACATGTTAAATCCAATATATGTATACATATTTATATAGTTATATTGCTGCACAAGAAAAATCAGATCAAGAAGGAAGAAAAAGAAAAACTGAGAAAGAAAATAAAGTGCAAGCAAATAACAGACAGAGTGAAGATGCTATATTGTGGTCCACACTGTTCCTACAGTTCTCTCTCTGGGTGTAGATAGCTCTCTTCATCATTGCACAAGTGGAACTGATTTGAATCTTCTCATTGTTGAAGAGAGCTATATCTGGAGACCTTTAATAGCCATTTAGGAAATTTCCAGGATGTTGTTCTGTAGGCATGTCAACTATGCGACCCGGTATGCTGCTCTCCCTTTCTCCATCCTGGCCCCAGCCTTGCTTGTAAGTGAATTTATGATGTTATAGTTACTCCTTGTAAATATAATTCTAAAATTAGTTATGCAGAGGACAATAGAAGTATCATTTGGCATAGAAGATATAGTCCTAACCTGAAGTAAAGGAGGCTAGAATGATGTAGAGAAAAAAAAAGGAATGGATTTTTAGCTGAAGGATTCAAATTCTGGTTTTATCATTTGTGTACTGTTGACTAAGACATTTAGCTTCTCTGGATTTTACTTTTCTCATCCATGAAATGAGGAGATTTGACTAAAATGAACTTTTGGGACCCTTCCAATTCTAAATTATGATGCTATAAAGAAATAGTTTTTAGTTTTGCCTCTCATCATGCTAGCTGTGTGATCATGGAGAAATCACTTAACCTTTCAATATCCCAGGCAAGTCTCTAAGATGTTAAGTAGCAGATGTGGGTGAGAAAGTTTGTTATATTGATGAAATCTTGTATTTATAGTAAAGAAGAATAGGCTGCAAGTGCAACATTGGGGAAGACAACATAATAGAGTAGCTTCACAAATATTTTTAGATTGTTAGAATTGGGAAGGGAACCCAAGAATATGTGACCAAAAATATCTATATTCCAGTTTTCAGATTATGGGTAATAACCTGAATGAACTTAAAATTCATTTTGTGTTCATATCTCAATTTATTAATTTAATTTAAGCATTTTAATTCATTATTGACTATGTTTAAAGCAGCTTTCTATGAACTGGGACAAACACATAGATGAAGAAGGAGTGGTTCTGAAATAATTGACTTAAAAGCTAGTATGAGAGAAAAGACATATATAGAAATTACTGATGCAAGAAGGAATGTGATGAATATCATTGACCTATGGATGGGATCTGTGACTGCAATATGCAAATGGAAGGATTTATCTTCCTCAAAAGAAATCATTTTAATAAGAGGCATTGTACCAACTATAATGAGAAAGTAAAAAATCCATATGGAAATTCATTAAACTGAGTGAGGGTAAACAAAATGAAGATAGAAAAAAAGAAAAACAGAAGTGTTAAGATTGCCATGTGGAAGATATGAAAATATATTTCTAATACAAAGTGCAAACTACTGCAGAGGCAAGATGTAGTTAGGATGAGAAGGTTGGATGTAGTATCATTAATCTAGATAGGAAAGGAACATAAATGCTTGTCTGGTCTCACCACACAATTTTACAAATAAAGAGATAGAGGCCCATTGAATTGGAATGACTTGGCCAAGATTACATGGGTAGTAAATAACCGGGAAAAGATTTGAAATTGGATTCCATGACTCCAAGGGGAGCACTTTTTTGATATACCATAATACTTCACATTTGAATGGAAATCCCATTCTGCTAAAAGCAGGACAATTTATGTTTTTTTAAAAATTTCCTTGTCAATAATTTTATTCTTATTAAAGGAAACAATGAAGGAAATTGAGGACTGGTTGGTAGTAGAGAAGACATAAAAATTGCAAAAAAGTGATCATGTCCTCTTAAACTTCGTGACCGTCAAGAAATGATGAAACCATATATACCCTAGCTCTTTGGAATCAGATTTTGTAAAATTCAGGAAAAGATAGATTTATTGCCACAGATAGAAGGTATAAAATAGACATTTTAAAAAAACATGAGCTTGCACAAGGAATTTTCAAATGAGTTTAGATTCAAAAGGAACATATAGAAAATGAAAGAATGAATGAATATTACCAAAAATATTAAAGGATAGTGATACGCCCAAATTTAACTGAAATTTGAGGGAAAATATGTTAAATGTAGCACAAGAGTTTCCTTTAAGCTGAATTTGAGGTAAAAAATACACAGGGAAGGAAAGAATAATCATTTAAGGAAAATATTATAACATTAACAGATATCATAGTAGAGGTAGACTAATCAACTCTTATTTTGCTTCTGATTTCTCTATTAAGGAAAAGGAAATCTAGAGAGACATCTGGAGTGAAGTAAAGAATATTTGAGAAAAGAAGGTAGTAAGAAATTATCTACATTTAGAAAGAGAATTAGGATCCTATGTCTATTTTCTTTATCATTTTAGTAGCAAAGATTTTCTTTTCTTTTCTTATTTTTTTTGGGGGGCTGGACATGTACATTCTTTTTATTTATTTATTATTACATGTTTTCTTATGAGTCATCTTGAGAGAAAACAATCAGAACATAAAGGAAAAACCGTGAGTTAAAAAAAAACCAAACAAACAAGAAAAAAAGAAAAAAAAATGAACATAGTATGTGTTGATTTACATTCAGACTCCATAGTTCTTTCTCTGGATGTAGATGTTATTTTTTTTGAGATTGCCTTGGATCCTGAACCAAAAAGAAGAACCAAGTCTATTATAGTTATCATCACATAATCTTGTTGTTACTGTGTACAATGTACTGGTTTTTTTCCTCAGCATCAGTTCACATAAAATTATTGTTTTAATAGAATAATAATATCTTATTTTCATATATACAAAATTTATTAATATGAAGTTTTGGGGCTTTGATTTTATGGAAAAGTATAGAAAACACCCTAGTTTCTTCAATTGAGAATCTCTGGCTTTCAATACATTACTAATTTCAAGCAAGATTGAAAGCTCACAAAGAAAGCAATAGTACAGAAATGGGAGATCTTGGAATTTTCATACATAGGTGAATTTTTCTGCAATTATATGCTCTTTCCCCCAGATGAGGTATGACATTTTAAAGTCTCCCTGCCTTCACAATCCTGTTTGGACTTTTCTGCATTTTAGTGGGTATGGAGACAAGGTGTTATTTATTGTATTCATTCCTAAATCTATGCTTTGAAACTCTTGAGCATTATAGTTGATTAAAGGGATAAAATAAAAATAAAAAAGATTCAAGGGGAGTCTGACTCATCCTGTGAATGACTTCACTAAAGTTTATCACATGCTGAATAGAAATGGAGATATGTTCTCATGGCCTTGGACTAGAATCTTTGAGACTACTTTATTTCTGCATGCTTAGAATTAAGAGATTCACCCTTCTGCATATACCATATATCATAGGAATGCAAAAGTAGCAAGTAGCAGAATAAAATAAACACTCCTCCTTCCAATTCAAATATGCTATTAGGTCTTTACATGACCTAAATGCTTAATTTCACATTGAATTTTCCTGAGTTAGTCTCTAAATTTGAAAGTGTGGCATTGGGTGTATTCATTTTTATTTAGGTCTTTTATGCAATACTTCATATATAAACATGTTATCTCAAAAGTCTCAGTTTAGTTTTAAACCATCAACGTTTAAAGCAGCACTAAGAGTTGGTGACATCTTGAATTTAGAGGATATTTCCATTTATTAAGTGGATGATTAGCAAGCAGGATTGGGGGCTAAAAAAAGGCTTCTATTACAACCCCTATTTGGAATAAATTCAAATCTCTAATCCCATACAAATCATACCCCAGCATCTAAGGAATCTTGCACAAAATTAAATAGGCACATATCTCAATTTTCATAAAGGGAGAAAAGATAGGTTCTGGAAACTATAAACCAGTAGACTTAATATTAATCTTTTAATAAATTCTGGAAACAATTATCAGGTAGCAGATTCATAATAAGTCTTTTAAAAACCCATTTTTTTTCTTAATAGTATTACTAGAGTAAGGTTGGGCAGTTAGATGGGGTAGTAGATAGAGCATTGGGCTGGGAATAAGGAAGACTCATCTTCTTGAGTTCAGATCTACCCTTAAACACTAGCCATGTGACCCTAGGCACAGCACTTAGCCCTGTTTGTTCAGTTCCTCATCTGTAAAAATGATCTGGAGAAAGAAATGGCACACCACTTCAGTATCTTTGCTAAGAAAACACCAAATGGGGTTTGCCAAGAAAATGCCAATAATTTTAATAGAATAAGGATAATGTCATAAGTTCAGTGTATCATAATTGCAGCAAAACATCAAACAATTCTTGAGGACAAGATAGAGAAATGTGGACTAGATGTGGACCAAAAGTTTGTTTCTAGAAGCTGCTATGATCCAAGTATAGTACCATAGATCCTTCATGGGTGATAGTCACATGAACTCAAATACCAATATGTTAAGATAGAAGTAACAAATACATGACTCTCTGAAATATGTTTCTGTAAAAGAAAAGGTTGATGTTAGTGTAGCGAACTGTCGTCTCTAGAAGCTGCTGGATTGCTCTCTGGGAAGAGATCTGCTGTGTCTACTCAAATCTCTCAGGCAGATTCTTCTTCCTGTAACGAACCGTTGTCTCCAGGCAGTTGCTGTTAACTCTTGTCCAAAGAAGTGACTTCCCTTCCTGCAGAGAGCCCCGTCAAGCCTGATGCAATTCAGAGTCTTCTTTCTTGAATCCTGGCTCTGAATCTCCTCCAGCTCTTATCCTTCTCCAGGCCGATCTGCTCTCTGCGCCCAGTGCTGTCTCTTTTTATCCTCCCAGAGAATGGGCGTGGGATAATGCAAGGGCTTCTGGGAAGAACCACCCCAGCCAATGAGCTTGCCCCCTCTATCAAGTCAACCTGAGTTCTCACCTTGTAATTGTCCAGAAAACCTGAATTCTCACCTTGTCACCATCCAGACAACCTTAGTTCTCACTTAGTAATCCTAACATCTCCCCCTTTCTTTTGATTTAGAACATAGGACAGTCATGACCTTGAAACATAAATCCATCAATATGGGAAGTATTACAGATAATTACATAAATTACATAAGCATATAGTAACATAGTAACATAACACATGCTAGAAGTATATAACATAATCAAATAATCATAAATTGAAAATTTATAAATGTCCATAAGTCCATTGTCCATTAGTCTCATCTTGTGTGAGGAAGTCCAATGATTCCTGCTGGTTTTAAAGTTCTTTAACAGTCTTTTAATTAGCCATGCTCTTTTGGTGTAAGATGTTTCTTAGATCTTCTCCTTTATTTTGAGGTCTTTCTCTTTTTCTGTCTCTCTCTGATGGACAAGGCGAATATGACTCGTTGGCACCCATCTGATTCCTTCTCCTGCTGAAGAAATACAAGCAAACCCTCTCTCCCAGGCAGTTAACCTATCTAATTACTTTCTATTTACCATTTTCTAAATCTCTTCTCATCATCTGGCAATTACATTGGAATTGTTTGCACTGGACACAGCCCTGTTGGTTTAAAAGGCCTGTATTCTCCCCAAGTGTAATCCATTTTTGCAATCTGATTGCCTTTTGACTCACTTATCAGGTAATCCCTTTCTGCCATGTGATTGCTTTTCTGCTGGTTGATTAAATCAGAGTCCTGGCCTTCTAAAGGTTCTTTGGGTGTAACATCAGCTGCCATCATGCCCCAAGTCTTTTTTGCCTGGGGCCCTGGACCTGGGCCCCTCATCCCATTTCCCTGAATTATTCTACACTCTGATGCCCAATGGAGTCCTCTGTTGCATTTTGGACATGGGGTTTTAGGTCTTCTTTCACCCTGTCTTCTCACTGTATCTCCATACCTACACTGAGCTCTTAGATGTCCAATTTTTCCACATTGAAAACATCGCCGAGTTTCTCTAGAAGTCCCTTGCCAGGAGGGACCCTGTCTTTCCACATTCATCATTGTCCGGGTGTAAAAAGCATTTGTTCCCACTGTAGCACAGCGTCTTATGATCTCCTCTAAAGGAGCATCTTTGTCTAATCCCCATATAATTCTTTTGCAAATCTCATTGGCATTTTCCTTAGCCAGATGTCTGGTCATTATTTCTGTAGCTGAATTTTCTCCAATAGTTCTTTTGACAGCAGTTTGCAAACGTCCCACAAAATCTGCAAAAGGTTCATTGGGACCTTGCTGTATTTTAGTGAAAGCCTCTCCACGATCTTTCTGTCCAGGAAGGACACCCCAAGCTTTTATTGCAGCCTTAGCAATTTGCTCATATATTGTCATGGTATAATGAATCTGTTCCGAATTCTCTCCATACTGACCTTCACCAGCTAAGTGCTCAAAAGTGAATTGTGTGTTAACTCCTATTTCCAAATTGCATCTGACTTGAATTTTACATAATTCATGAAATTCCGCAAGCCATAATAAATTTTCTCCAGGTTCCAGACATGTCCTTGCTATGGATTTCCAATCATTCGGGGTTAGGACTTCATAAGACAAACCATCTAGTAACATTTTGACATAAGCTGATGTAGCCCCATAAAGGGTACAACCTTTTTTCAAATCCTTAATTTTATTCAAATCTAAAGGTGCATATCTTCTCCTTTTTTTACCTACAGAGTCAGTATTTTCAATCACAGGATATGCATGTATAAAATCACTTATATCCTGTCCTTCTCTCTTAGCTTTAACCAATGCTTTTTCTAATCTTGTCATAGGCTTAGGCTGCTTCACAGGCAATTCTGTTTGTGTTTCTGCCTCTTCCCCTCTTTCTTCCTCCATCTCTGAAGGTGGGGTTGATGTGGGCCTGTCAATAATCTGTTCTCTAGGCAGGGTTGAAGCTTCTTCAAGAGAATCATACCATAATTCCTCATTTAAATCCTCTTGCTCTAGGGAAAGATCTTGATCTTTCCTTTTTTCCTCACACTTCCTCCTCTGTTCATTTTTAGAATTTTTCCTTCTCCTATAACTTGCTTGATAGTTTAAGGCTAATTGAACTATGTTGTAGATATAAAATACTTCTGCAGAAATTGAACGAGGCCCATTTTTTGCTTGAAATTCTTTCATTTCATATCCCACTAGCTTCCATTTATCTACATCTATCTTTTCTTCCTCTAAGAACCAAGGGGATGTGCGTCTTAATGCAGCCAAGAGTTTAGCAATCTGTACCCAGGTTACAAGTAAACTCTGCTCCTCAATTATCTTGATTATACTCTCTATAGTACCACTCCTGAATGGGGGTGGAGCTGAGGTTGCTTCTGGGGCTGGGGATGAGTCGGCTGAGGTCCAGGGATTGAATATAGCTAACATCTGCCCCATTTCAGCTATAAGAGATTCCTGGTTTAGCCCTTAACAAGTTAAGTTCCTTATTTATCTATTAGCACGCTCACTTAATTTTTAACAAAGTTTCCTCGTTACTCACGGTTCTGGGTCAGAGAGACTGAGATCTAGATCGGAAGCTTTTCCACTGGAATCAGGACCGTGTCTGTCCCTGTTCGGGCGCCAAATTGCGAAGGTCTGGTCTAGCTCTTCTTGTCAGGATAAGCAAAAGTCCTTGCCCCACGTGTGGACGCCAATTGTAACGAGTTGTCGTCTCTAGAAGCTGCCGGATCGCTCTCTGGGAAGAGATCTGCTGTGTCTACTCAAATCTTTAAGACAGATTCTTCTTCCTGTAGTGAACCGTTGTCTCCAGGCAGTTGCTGTTAACTCTTGTCCTTAGAAGTGACTTCCCTTCCTGCAGAGAGCCCCGTCAGGCCTGATGTAATGCAGAGAGTCTTCTTCTTTCTCTGAGAGTCCTCTCTTTTATTCTCCCAGAGAATGGGCGTGGGATAATGCAAGGGCTTCTGGGAAGAACCACTTCAGCCAATGGGCTTGCTCCTTCTATCAAGTCAACCTGAGTTCTCACCTTGTAATTGTCCAGAAAACCTGAATTCTCACCTTGTCACCATCCAGACAACCTTAGTTCTCACTTAGTAATCCTAACATGTTAGCTTTATAATATTAGATCTTCCACCTCTTCCACCAGATATTATAGAAAGGTAATCCTTGAAGAATCCAGAAGTGACCCAATGCAGATATTTCAAGGAAATTTTAGATATGGAATAGCAAGGTTATAAATGTCTAATACTTGTGATATTTAGGAAATTGCAATTAGGAAATTGTGGCAAGAGTTATATCCCAGAAGTATGATGTTCTTCATAAACCAAGAGACAGTAAATCCTCTATGTCAGGATGTATGACAAAGAGATGCCAAATAATTTTAAGAACTCAACAGATGACCTTTAACAGACTAAACAGTTGCCTTCAATTACCTGGACAAAACATTGATCTGTAAAAACAAAAATTAAGGACATTCCTAGTGGAGGTCGATTTATTGAATGTTCATAACCTCTAAACTATATGGAATGAAAAGTTCTCAGAAAAATAGAGACCAAGTGGAAGAATTAGAAACCATATGGGAAAAAGATGAATATAGCATTGCTATCAGCTACTAAAATTGTTCCATTTCCTATCAGTGAGTCTATAAAAGATGGGTTTAATTCTAACATTTTTCTTCAATTAAAAAAAGTATTTCTAGCATTACTTGCTCAACAGACTGCCAAACATTAAATATAAATGAAAAAAAAAATAGCAGGATAATGATTCTTCTAGGGTCATTTCTATCTAAAATTCATCAATTAATTGAGAAGGGAAAATGATGAAGATATCTCAGCCAGGCTCAAAGATTATGCAAAAAATCTATGGAGTAGTGTTTTCAGTAATAGTAAATTAATATTTCTTTTTGAACTTGATTGTAATAGAAATATGCTTAGGATTGCTATTGGCCTGATTTTAAGATGTTTTTTCCTAAATGATTTCACAAAATTTTTCTTCAGTCATTTAGGAATGTGTGAATTTCATTAGAGTACATACTCCTAGTGACATGGGTTTAAATCTTTCTATACCTTAGTATTTATTAAGGCTTCCTTCTGCGAATTTCCATAGTTTAAAATGTTGACATTCTATGGCTGGCCATCATTAGTGTCCTCCATAAACTTACTTACATTGGCCTTTAGGCAACTGACATAGAGATCACCTGTAGACTCATACTTGGATACTTCTCAGGTTATACCCTGTGAGTTTTTGTGAATAGTTTTTGCAAACCCATGTTCATTTTCATGACTTTATGAAGCCTTAGGAGATAACTTCAGAGGAAGTCCACATAAATCCTGCCTGCAAGAGGAATTGAGCCTTAGCCACCGATATCTGTCATATCAGACAGTTGAATTTTGTATGTTCCAGGTGCTTCAGTTTCTCATTAAGGTCTGTTCCATGCTTTCTATTAATATTTATATGATGATCAGTCCAACTATTATTCCTAATTAAAGTTTGTTTTAAATAAGCGAGTGAACAGAAGGACTAACATTTACCCCTGTAGCTGTTGGGGCTGCAAACATTTAAAACGATCATCCACTGGACTAGGGATATCTAACCTTTTTTGTTAATCGTGTATTTCTCTGAAGAACTAAATTATCTTAGCAAATTGGCATTTTGGGAATAGAAGCAGAGGCATACTGTACAGGATGGTAATTACACTTTGGTAGTCAGGTCATTCCTATTTGTCTTTCTCTATCACACACACACATTATTCTCCTAAAATTATAATTTACATTATTCAAATGGAAATGATTTTCCTGAAACTATGGTAGGGTGTTGTACAAATCTTCCTGGGCGAATGTTAGTGATGTTCTAGTTACATGAAGAAGAGAAAAAAAGAGAAAGAAACTGAGTGGTGCAGCTGATTCCAAGAAAATATGAATTTGAAAGTGAAGCTCATATTGGAATGGATGGCATAATTATATCAAATCCACATCTGTTTTTATTTTGATGACTAATTCTTCTCTCTTCTTTAAAGGAGATGTGACCTGGAGAATAAAATACTCATTACCTTTCACCTGCTTCACAAAGCTGAATTCTATTCACAAGTCAATGTGGTTTAGAAAAAAAAATCAGAGAAAGTTTTGAACAATACATCAAAGTGTTTATTACAGAAACATCTCTATTTGTTCAACAGTGACACTGCATTTCAGGCTTTTATTAACTCATCTCAGAAAAGATCTAATTGTCCTTAATTCAGACCAATTTGTAAGTAACTAAAAATCCCATGCCAGTTTGCTTCAACTTCATCTCTGTTGGCAGAAAAGAAAGATTTTTACATGGCTTTTAACACATTCCAGCTGTTCATTGGGAAAGAAGGTAAAGAGACTTCCAAATCAAAAATGTAAACTAGTAGTTTCATATCAGTAGGATGTGGAGAAGAAGAAAAAGAAAGGGGGAGTATGTTCAAAATTATTCAGTTTACATTCCCAGTAAGGGCCTGAGGTTGCTCCTTTTGGCCCACAGGAGAGTTTTCCCACAGAAATCCCATGTTCCTTTATTCAAGGTAGTTAATAATTATTTGGTAAGTGCTTAACATTCTTTCTTGTTACCAACTCTGCTTTTTGAAAAAAAACTAGATCATTCAGGAGGGGGATATGATAATAGACTGGATAAAAGCCTTGAATGAGAATTTAGATGACTAGATTTCATTATTGATTATCCAATCGAACCACTATGTATAATAATTGCTCATCTCTATATTATAGGAAGGTTTTATGGGCAAATTAAATAGCATACATAAAAATAGTTTGAATGTGTTGGAATGAATGTTTTAGCTAGTTAAGAGTATTAAGATAGTGGATACCAGTTCTCCACTCTGGAGATTAAATGAATAAATGAATGAATGAAATGTTAGCATTTTTTAAGTGCCTGAAGATATAAATGGGAAATGTGAGATAATCCTTGCCTTCAAGGAGTTTATATTTCAATTGGGAGAGACAACACATAAAAGAGTTCCAAAAACTTTCATTACTAAGGATTCAGTGTCATGGTATATGGCAAAGCTCAGGGGTCTTTAGGATCTATCAACAAATCTTACAACAAAACTTGATGATCTAGAGGGCATAAAGTCAGAGCAGAGATCTTAGGGTTCTGATACAGGGCAAACTACCAAATTGTCCAAGGGACTCCCAATTCATCTGATTAGTGAGATCAATCATGTTACCTTTTCCACCAAGCAGTTACCCCTAGAAATCTTGTCAGGCCTGGGATTGGGGGTCAAGGACAAAGGGAAAGCAAAGGTGGAAGGGAGCAGTAAATCTGGGAAGAAGGTTTTGGATGACTTATGAGAATAGAAAGAATAGCTAATATAATTTTCTTCCTAGTGAAAAAGGAAAGTAAGACTCTTTGACCTTGCAAAACTGAAATGTGAGAATCGAACCTATTACTAATAAGAATCTCTAGTGCACAATATTAGTTTTATGCAGAAATGTGAAGTCACCATTTTTTTTTTCAGGATTTTCCTTTCAAGAGTTCTTCTCACTTCTTGTACTGTGTCCTTGTCCCTCACCAGGCATCTACATAAGGTCTGGTACCCTTTATCCTTATTCAGTTGACTAGTTATATGGGTGAAATGCATCTGACAAACTAATTCACACAAAAGTACTACTAACTAGTAGGATTATTTCTAAGGGAAATTGACTATTAATAGAATAATTTTATACCTCAAGAAATGATAATATAAATGGTAGAATTTCAGGTTCCAGAAAGAAACCGGTGGAAGGAATTTGAGAAGTAGGGCATGAATTCTTTAGTCGTCTTCCTATTATATCAGTTGTAGTTACCTATTTCACCTGAAATATAATAATCTAGTGGCAACTACCTTTTCCACATTTTCCTTGAAACTTTACTTGAGATTTAGATCATATTCTGTGACTTGCTGAGCTCACTACTTTAAAATGTATTTCTTTCCCCAACACATTAATAGTTGAGGGTCAAACAATGATTGTCCTTTTTCAGTGGCCCATCTGATTTGGCCATTAAGATAATTGAAAAATATATTGTTGATTATTTCTGTTGTCTTAATGATTGAATCAAATTTGCTATCAAGCAAAAATACGTGAAAACCACAAAATATAAAAAAGGAATTCTTTCATTTCTCTGATATTTAAGAATGATTCTAAATGAACACTTGGCACTGAAAAGGGAAGAATAGGGAACTAAGTTTCCTCCTAAATTTGCATTTGGCTTTGTGAGTTCAGTCTCTTTGCATGCATGTTATGTTTTTCCTTCCTTGGTAGCAGTTCTTCTCTGTGAACTTTTGTTTAACAAAGAGGAACGGCACTGTGCAATGAAAACATTGGCTGTAAATCATTTTTAGCTAGAGAATGTTGCTGTTTGAGGCTATAATTGGGCCTGTAGTTCTGAGAATAAGGAACTTTGCCAGTATCTGAGTGTACTGCTTAATTAGCTTGTAGAAAGAGACCCTGGGAGTGTTCAGGGGGCCAAATTTTGATTTCTATGGCTTTAGTTCTTCTCTGAGTTCTGCAGGATCTGCTAATCTTTTGCCCCAACTAACTGTTTGTTTGTGTAGTGAAATACCTCGGTCATCACAGAAGTCACACTGTGACACATGGAGAGCTTTTCAGTGGTTTGAATGCTTGGCAGGCAAAAATATGCATGCTTTGGAGCTTCAATGCAAAAGAATTGCATAGCATTCCTTTGTATGCCCACAATTGGTTGGTACCTTGGCACTAATGTTATCTGCAAAGCCCAGGTGAATTTTGCAGGCTGCTTCTTGGATAGAGAGCAATGTAAAACAAAACAAAACAACAACAACAAAAAAAAAAGTAAGCAAACCCTTAATTTGGTGACTCAGGACAAATTATTACTTTGTGTACTTAAAAACTAATTTAGGGTTATTCTTACTTTAAAAAGGCAGAAATCTAATATTAAAGGCTGTATGTTACAGAATTGTATAATTTGAAGTACAAAGCTTAGAATAATGTTTCACTGAATCAGTCTTTGAATACTAGGTGTTAAGAAGAAATCCCATTCTCCTAAGGAAAAAAAAAGCTTATGAAAATATGAATCTTCTAAAAGGTTACATAGTTTCAAAATGAAAGAATGAATGAAAAATCATTTAAATATGTGGCAAGTATGCTATGTCAAGCATTGTTCTAAACACTGGTAATACAAACAAAAAGACAAACACAGTTTCTGCCCTAAAGGAACTTACAATTTAATAGAGAGAATCAACATAATTCCCTAAGGAGAAGCATTTTGCTCTTGGAAGTTCTTAGGTTGGTAGTGGTGATAGAGGGGTGTAGACTGATATATGACTTCCAGGAACAATGTTAGAGTTGGGCTGATCAAGGTGCCAGTCTGAGGAGTAGGGCATTAGGAGTGGTTTAGGAATAGCATAAGGGCTAAAAAAAAACCTGAAGTGAAACATTACTGGTACATCCTATAAATAGTGGGGTAGATGGGGCAGTTACCATTGTTGGTTTGTGTTGCGCATATAAGTTATATAATTCCTTAAATTTCATAGGAAAACTTTGATAGATAAATTGGCAATCTTGACCTCTCCAAGGGAGATTTTTATTTCTGAATGGAAGGAAATAGGAGTAGAGGCCACAAGGCCACTTTCCATTGACAGGGTTTGTCTATAATTATATCTTTTTGTTTCCCTAAATATTTTTTAGTCAAAGGGAAATGATTATTGTCTTAGGCTCAAGCTGGTAACTATCTCTTAAAGAGGAAGGACTTGACGTGTTCCCCCTAAACTTTAGTTACACAAAAGTCTGTCACCAATAACAAATAGAAAAAATGCACTTATCTAAGCAGACATCAACTAGACATCAGAGAAATTAAGCAATTTAGAATATTTCAGATAATTTAGTAAATTTTAGTAAATTTTTATTTTCAAGTGAGATATCTGAGACACAGAGATAGACAGACAGACACACATATACACAGAGGCTGACAATCAGGTAAATATTGAGGAGTCAGCTTCCCCCATGTATAACTTCTAAAATTGTTTTTTTTTCTTCTGGTTTCTTTCCATAGAGGTTAGGAAGGAAGAATGTCTTTGATATCTCAAGCTCTTGGCAATGCTTCCCCTTTTATAATCACTCTATGTTAGTAATCATTATTTCTACCAAAGAAGAGACTCTTATTTAGTAGGCTTGAACCCAGGTTTATACCAGTATCCTTATGGATAAGTATGTCTTATTAAAAAGAAAAACAGCTTCTGGGAGTGAAACCATGGTGGAGAGAAAAGAAAGTACTCAGCTGAACTCTCTCAACATTCCCCTTAAAGGAGCTTCAAAATAATGCCTCAAATTGAATTCTGGGATAACAGAGCCAACAAAACATCAGGATGAAACATTCTTCCAGCCCAACATGGCTTAAGAGTTTGAAAAGAGAGATTTGTGACATGGGAATGGAGAATGGCTCAGAGCCTACATGGATGAAATACCTGTGGCAGGGCTAGATGGTGGTGATAGTAATAGGAACAACAGCTTTGAGAACTTGTATGACTAATCTAGGTTCAAAATTTACATTCAGCAGGCATAGTTTTAAAGAGGGTGGTATAAATTTGTTACTGCTCAGAACCTTGATTTAAATAAGACATAAGGAAAGAGGAAACTCATAGCATAAAAGTAACACATAGTTAACAAACACAGTGGCTGCCATAACTATAAAGACACTATAGCAAATAAATAACATATAACATACATTGTCACTACCCTGAAGAAGCACCAACATCTGAATTCCTTGGCTGAGAGAATTCATGGTCACAGCTATTCAAGTTTTGAGTGGGAGCCATTGCTAGGCAAAGTGTAAAATCCTCAAAGTCCCTTTACACTAAGGGGTTTTTATAAGCTGAGAACAAAAGACATATGCTAAATATTCTCATTTTATATGTGACTCTTAAGATATAACAGGTACAGGATGCTTCATCACAAGAGGCCCACCAAAGAGAATATTTGTTCATTTTTTTAGGAGAACTATGCTTACTCCAGGAACTGGTCAGGTTTCTGGGGTAAGCATAGGCTTGTAATAAAAGATAATTAAAGCATCAGAAGGATGGCTGACTCTTCTTGTGTGCTTCCATAGTATTTCATCAGATAACTGCAAATATGTTCTTATGTTCTCATAAAAAAATTACATAAAATACAAGGCCGAGACTTACTTAAAAGTCCTTTTTCACTAGGATTTCTTATAGAACTCTAAAACCATTAGTTATAAGGGGACTTGGCAACTAGATGGAAAGAGATTACTAGGGACTCCTGTATTAGCATTAGAAGCAGGATCAGAAACTATTTTGTAACTTCATTGTTTATACCCACTTCTGATTCATAATTTAAGTGTTAAGAGGAGCACTTTCAGTCAAGAAGAAGTGAAATCCCCAAAGGGAAGTATTACTTTTGATCACAAAGGATAAGAGACTCTGAAGAACAGAATTAATTATAATCCCAAAAGATCAGGGGCAGTTCCTGATAAGGACCAGAGTGAAAGGACAGCAGAGATCACACCTCTTTCTAGATCACTACCTTAGAAGTACTAAAAATATCCTTCACTCTGAGAACTAGCTGTCAAAATAGAGTGTGGGGGAAAAACCTGAAATTTGGAATAGTGTCCCTCCCCCTCCCCATACTGGCAGCATATTGGCCCAACTTTAACATAAAATTCAAAATCAAGAAATAGAGTAGAGAATGAGTAAGAACAAAACCCAAAAACTTGACCATAGAAAGCTACTATGATGAAAAGGAATATCAAGGCACAACTCAGAAGAAGACAATGAAATCAAAGCAGCTAAAAGCAAAGTCTCAAAGAGAAATGTTATTTGAACACAAATCTAATAAGAATTCCTAGAACAGATTTAAAAAATGATTTCCAAAATCAGTTAAGAGTTAGTGATAGAGGAAAAACAAGGCAAAGAAATAAAAGCATTTATTATTATTTCTGCTTTTCTACTCTTAACAATAAAATTTCTATGCCTTGATATATGGTCAATCTTTGTAAAGGTACCATGAACCACCAAGGAAAAGGTCTATTCCATTTTATTTCCATTCTCTTCTATCCAGATAGCTATTATATCTAGCCTAATATTCTATTCACTTCCTTAACTTTTTCTTTTCTTTTCTTTTCTTTTCTTTTTTACTTTTTTTTTTTTGTTAAATGCATGTAGTTCTGAGAGGGGAAGATTAAAATCTCCACATTGTTGCAATAGTATTATCTATTTCCCCATTTAACTTAAAAAACAACTTTTGATGAAGTACAACATTCATTTCTATTAAGAATACTTGAAAGTGTAGGTGTAAATAGATTTTTCCTTAAATTGAGAAAAAAGCAACACATTAACTTAAAACCATTAATAATTATTATTTGTAATAGGGATGACTTTGTGTGCAGAGGCAGCAAAAACCCAAAGTCAAGGGTTTCCACAAGAAGACCTCAGGATGGTCAGATATGTGCAGAATTGTGAGAAGTCCATACATAGCAAGGAAACCATCTGGAACAACAGTCATCAGTGTATCACTAGAGTGCTCAGAATAGAATTCCTTAGGGACTCAGGGACTCTGAAATCCTTAGCATGCTTCTTATTAAATTAAAATTTTCCAGTTATTGAAAATTCCCCTTGTCTCCTTACTCCTCTACAGGAGGGATGCCCACTATCACTAATATTATCCAACATTGTATTGGAAACCCTAGCAATAGCAATAAGAGAAGAAAAAGAAATTGAAAGGAGTACATAAAACTATCTCTTCTTCCAGACAATACGATGATATACTTGGAAAACCCCAAAGACTCTATTTAAAAGTTAGTTGAAATAATAGTTTTAACAAAGTACCAGGCTATAAAGTAAATTTAAATAAATCATTAGCATTCCTGTATATCACTAACAAAACCCTGGAAGAAGAGCTAGTAAGAGTATCCTTTGTAGGATACTTCTGATAAGCAAGGAGTATCTGAGAGTGTGTTTGCTGGGGCAAGCTTCAGAACCATATTAACAAAATTGTAGGTAACTGTTTGTACGGATGGAGACAGTTTTAAATGACTGGAGAAGTGTTGATTGTTCATGGGTAGGTGGGGTTAATGTGATGGAAATGACAATTTTGAATATATTTGTCTATATTTTTAATGCTATTTCCTTTGGACCAAGACAGAATTTGTCATACTGAGTTATAGAATATAATGGTGGTGGAGTTCATTTGGAAAAAGGAAGGGTCAGGAGTGTTAGGGGAAGGATGTGAAGAGGGAAGAAAATTTAAAAAGATAGTTACATTATAACTTTATCATACGTTTAAAAGGAATAGCAAGTTGGACACAACAGTTTTGCAGTTTCATATACCATCATCTTTGTTTTATTTTCTATGTTATGGAAATGCTTGATTTATTTCTTAAGTTCAGGATGGAAAAAAAAATAAAAACAAAGGAAGACAATTATAAAAAGCAGCTTGATAAAAAGAGGCACAAAAACACCGAAGAAAACAATATCTTAAAAAAAACAATTGATCAAATGGAAAAAGATATTGATTAAAGAAAATAATTTCTTAAAAATCAAAATTGTGAGTGGAAGCTAATGGCTCAATGATACATCAAGAAACAATAAAAATAAGTCAAAAGAATGAAAAAATAGTAGAAAATGTGAAAACAATTGACATAGATAGTAGATTGAGGATTTAATTTGACTACCTTGACAGCAATGGAAAAATAAAGAATATAGACATCTATTTCTTTTTTAAAATTGTTATAGCTTTTTATTTATTTACAAGATATATACATGGGTAATTTTCAGCATTGACAATTGCAAAACCTTTTGTTCCAACTTTTCCCCTCTGATTCCCATCCTTTCCCCTCCCCACTCTTTCTCCAAGATGGCAGGTTGACCAATACATGTTAAATATGTTAAAGTATAAGTTAAATACAATATATGTACAGGTCCCTTTCCCTTCTTTAGTATTTCCTTGGGATATAAGGCCAGTAGTAGCACTGCTGGGTCAAAGGGTATGCACATTTTGATAATTTTTTGGGCATAATTCCAGATTGCTCTCCAGAATGGTTGGATTCTTTCACAACTCCACCAGCAATGCATCAGTGTCCCAGTCTTCCCACATCCCCTCCAACATTCATCGTTATTTGTTCCTGTCATCTTAGCCAATCTGACAGGTGTGTAATGCTATCTCAGAGTTGTCTTAATTTGCATTTCTCTGATCAGTAGTGATTTGGAAGACTCTTTCATATGAGTGGAAATAGTTTTAATTTCGTCATCTGAAAATTGTCTGTTCATATCCTTTGACCATTTATCAATTGGACAGTGGCTTGATTTCTTATAAATTAGAGTCAATTCTCTGTATATTTTGGAAATGAGGCCTTTATCAGAACCTTTGACTGTAAAAATGTTTTCCCAGTTTATTGCTTCCCTCCTAATCTTGTCCGCATTAGTTTTGTTTGTACAAAAACTTTTCAATTTGATATAATCAAAAATTTCTACTTTGTGATCAATAATGATCTCTAGCTCTTCTTTGTTCATAAATTCCTTCCTCTTCCACAGGTCTGACAGGTAAGCTATCCTATGTTCCTCCAAATTATTTATAATCTCTTTCTTTATGCCTAGGTTATGATCCCATTTTGACCTTATCTTGCTATACAGTGTTACGTATGGGTCAATGCCTAGTTTCTGCCATACTAATTTCCAATTTTCCCAGCAATTTTTGTCAAACAGTGAGTTCTTATCCCAAAAGCTGGGGTCTTCGGGTTTGTCAAACACTAGATTATTAAAGTTATTGGCTATTTTGTCCTTTGAACTTAACCTATTCCACTGATCAACTAGTCTATTTCTTAGCCAATACCAAATGGTTTTGGTAACCGCTGCTTTATAATATATTTTTAGATCTGGTACAACTAGGCCATCTTTATTTGATTTTTTTTCCATTAATTCCCTTAAAATTCTTGACCTTTGTTTTTCCATATGAACTTTGTTGTTATTTTTCTAGGTCACTAAAATAATTTTTTGGGAGTCTGGTTGATATAGCGCTAAATAAATAGATTAGTTTAGGTAGTATTGTCATCTTTATTATGCTCACCCTATCCAAGAGCATTTAATATTTTTCCAATTGGTTATTTCTTGACTTTATTTGTGTGGAAAGTGTTTTGTTGTTTTGCTCATATAGTTTCTGATTTTCTCTTGGCAGATAGATTCCTAAATATTTTATACTATCAATAGTACTTTAAATGGAATTTCTCTTTGTAACTCTAACTGTTGGATTTTGTTAGTGATTTATAAGAATGCTGATGACTTATGTGGGTTTATTTTGTATCCTTCAACTTTGCTAAAAGTGTAGATTACTTCTAATACCTTTTTAGTAGAATCTATGGGGTTAGACATCTTATTTCTACATATTATTAAGGAAAACTGTTGTCATATCCTAGGCCACAGGGTAAAATAGAAATTGAAAGAATCTACCAATCACCATCTGAAACAGATCCCAAAATCAAAACTCTCAGGAATATTATAGTTAAATTTTAGAGCTTTGATGTCAAAGATAAAATAATTTCAAGCAGCCAGAAAGAAATCATTCAAATATTGTGGAGCTACACTTAGGATCACAGATTTAGTAGCTATAATGTTAAAGGAGAATATCGCTTAGACTGGGATATTCCAAAAGTCAAAAGAGCTGCAATTACAACCAAGCACAGCCTACTTAGTAAAAATGAGTACATTCTTCAAGGGAAAAAATGATATTCAATAAATAAAGGACTTTTGAGCATTCCTAATGAGAGACCAGAACTGAATAGAAAATTTGACTTTCAAATACAAAAATCAAGAAAAGCATAAATGGTAAATATGGAAGAGAAGTCATGAAATCATGAGGGATTCAATAAGGTCAATTTTTTATTTTTCTATACATATTTTTTCTAAGAACTTTATGATTATTAGGATAGTTAGAAGGAGTCTCCAATAAAAACAGACTGTTGGAGTGAATCAATTTTGTTGGAATTATTTAAAAAATTAGCCAAGAAAGAAGGATGTCTTGGAAGAAGGGGGAAGGGAGAGGAAGAATGGAGAAAATTCTCTCATATAAAACAAGGTAGAGTGAAGGGGAAA
Organism: Sminthopsis crassicaudata; assembly: GCF_048593235.1. NCBI lineage: Eukaryota > Metazoa > Chordata > Mammalia > Dasyuromorphia > Dasyuridae > Sminthopsis > Sminthopsis crassicaudata. The sequence goes on along the minus strand of NC_133619.1, from coordinate 120,861,788 downwards.
ATGTGGGAGGGCAATGTTTGAACCTCATTCATATGTAAATTTATTCAAAGAGGGAAAAATATACACATATATGTGTATGTGTGAATATATAAATATATAAATAATATACTTGAATTGATAATAAAAATCTATCTCATCAAAGGAGGAGTGATAAAAGAAAGGATAGATTAAAAAAAAGACAGCTGGAAGTAAAATAGACTTTAGAAGAGGGATAAAAGAGGGGGGAGGGGAGAGACAGAATAAAAAGGGTAGAAGAAAATGAACAGTTAGTAATTATAAATGTGAATGTAAATGAGATCAGTTTGCTCACAAATACAGAATTAAATAAGAAGCTATAACAAAATCTATTATGTTTCAGCTAGCGTAAAAAAGATAGTGGTAACAATCACGATCTCAGACAAGGCAAAAGCAAAAATATACCTAATCAAAATGAATAAACAGGGAAACTAAACCTTGCTAAAGACAACCATAAATGATGAAGTAATATCAATTCAAAACATATGTACCAAATAGCATGGCTATTCTTGAAGGAAAAGTTAAATGAATTAATTACATGAGGAAATAATAAAATTTTACTATTGGGGGCCCTCCACTTTTTCTTTTCAGTGCTAGATAAATTTAACCATAAAATAAATTACAAAGAGATAAACATGAATAGAATTTTAGAAAAGATTCCTGAATAATCAGACACAACTAAATTAGTGAACAACATTCCATCATAATCACATATCACAATCTGATCAGCCAATTTGATAGGTGTGAAATGATGCCTCAGAATTGTTTTAATTTGCACTTCTCTAATCAGTAGTAATTTAGAATATTTTCCCACATGACTATTGATATTTTTTACTTCTTCTTCTGAACAGGAATAGAAAGGAGTATAATTTTTTCTCAGCTCTGCTTGGTACCTTTATCAAAACTGACTCTGTAAAACCTCACTACCAAATATAGAAAAGCAGCTATATTAAAGACACCCTTTTCAGACCATAATGCAATAAAAATTATATTAAATAAAGGACTATAAAAGCTTATATTAAATATCAATTGGAAACTAAATGATCTAATCCTAAAGAATGAGTTTTGGTCAAAGGGATAAATCATAGAAACACCCAATAATTTCATTTAAGAGAATGACAGCAATGAGAACATACTAAAATGTATGGGTCAAAAATATCAAAGGAATCAACGAAAGGTGGCCTTAGAAGTTCCAGATTTCTAATTATACCACAAAATAAAACCCATCAAAACAATCTGTCACTGGCAAAGATATAGAGTGATTGATGAGTGGAATAGATTAGGTACATAATCTACAGTAGAAAAATAGCATAATAATCTAGAATTTGACAAACCCAAAGATTCAAGCTTTTGGAATAAGAACTCAACTATCTGACAAAAATGCTAAGAAAACTGGAAAGCCTTTGAAAGAAACTAGGCCTAGACTAACATCTTACATTATATATGAATATAAGGTTAAAATGGATAAATGGCTTAGAAATAAAAGGCAATATTATAAGTAAATTAGGGCAATATGAAATAAAGGTAGATCTATAGATAATGGGAGAGTTCATGATCAAACAAGGAATAGACAGGTTCACAGAAAGCAAAATAGATAATTTTGATAACATGAAATTTAAAAAAATCTTTGGCACAAAAAATTAATGTAGCCTAAATTAGAAGGAAAACAGTTGGGAAAAAAAAAAAAAACTTTTACAGATAAATGTATCATTTCTCAAATATATAAATAATGGAGTAGATCAATGGTCAAAAGCTAGTTTTCAGGAGAAGAAATTAAAAATATTAATAGTCACATGAAAAGATGCTCTAAATCAGTACTGATTAGTGAAATGCAAATTAAAACAACTTTGAGGCACTAGTTTCTATCTATCAGATTAATCAGGTTGTGGTATATGATTATGGTGGAAGGTTATTCATTAATTTAGCTGTGTCTGACTTTTCTTGATCCCATGGAATAAAGCACACCAACCCCTTCTATCCTCCACTATTTCCTGAAGTCCATCCAGGCTCATATTCTTTGCTTCTATGACATCTATCCATCTCCATCTCTGCTGTCCCCTTCTCCTTTTACTTTCAATCTTTCCCAACATCAGGGGATTTTGAAAAGAGTCCTGTCTTTCCACTATATGATAAAGTATTTAAACGTCAGCTTCTGTATTTGTCCAACTGAATAGTCTGAATTTTTTTCTTTACGTATTGACCATTGTATCTTTTTTCTGACCATTTCTACTCCCTTTCCCACCCCTTCAGACTCCGATGTAAACAAATAAGCATACTTTGGTGAAACAAACATATTGACCATGCCTGAAAATATGAATCATTCTCTATCTCTAGTCTATCACCTCTCTGAAAAGAGATGGGAAACATGATACCTCCATCAGTTTTTGACAGTTTTTGAACTGATCAGAATTAAATCTTTCAAAGTTGTCTTCCTTTACAACATTATAATCATAATTCAATTGTTTTCATAGTTCTCACTTTTACTATGTATCAATCCATGTAAGTCTTCCCAGGTTTCTTTGAGTCAATCCCTTTTGTTGTTTCTTTTGGCACAAAAAGATATTTCTACTTCTTAGTAATGACAAAAATACTATTATGAATATTTTTGTACATATTGGTCCTTTCCCTCATTTTTTGAATTCTTTAGGGATATTTGTCTATCATTGGTATTGCTGGGTCAAAGGGTAATAACAATTTAGTGACTTTTGGTGTGCAGTTTCAAATTGTTTTTCAGAATAGTTGGATCAATTTTTAGTTCTGTTATATTCCTGTTTCCCTATAGTCTCTTCAATTATCTTCATTTTCCTTTTTAGTTATAGTTATCAAGTATCAACTTGGAGCTTATCATGAAATATAACATAAAATGCTATAAACCCAACTGATGCTAGACTGTTTTGCAGCTTCACTAGTAGTTTTCTCAAACCATTGAGTTATTAGAATGATTCTGACCCTTTTTTGGTTGTTTTTAATCATGTTTTAATCAAAGACAATCTGAATGCATTAACTGGTCCCAATACACAAGCAGATTGTATTCTAAAAGTTAAGATGTAACTTAGTCTTTTGGAACTCAGAACACATGCTCTTTAGAAACACATGTTATATATGGTAGATTTTTGGACCAATCCCTAAAAGCTCTTTTAAATCATATTTATTTAATAGTATAAAAATAGATCCTGAACTTGTGATTTTTGTTCATATGAGATACTCCTAGGTGAGAAAAATCTCTAACATTGTAGTTCAGCAAGTTCCCTGTATCATATTATTTTAAAGAGTGGACCAGAGCATTGAGGGTTCAATAACTTAAGTTTATTTATTTACTTTGTGTCAGATTTGGGACCAGGACCTAAATCTGACTGGCTTTCAGGTTGGCTATCCCTCTCTATCCACTATGTAGTGCTTTCTTTTCTTTTTCTTTTTTTTTTATTACCCTTCTCTACTTAATAATATTTTATTTTTTCCAATTACATGTAAAGATAGTTAACATTCAGTTTTGTAAGATTTTTTTCTCTCTCCTGCTCTTTTTTCTCCCCTGACCCTCCTCCAATACTGCAAACAATCTGATGTACTTTGTACAACCAGCTTAAATGCATTTCCACATTAGTCATATTAAAGTCAGAACAAAAAGGAAAAACCTCTTCTTTGAGGAAGAAAAAACAACACAAAAGTGAAAAACCTTTTCTTCAAGGAAGAAAAAATAACCAAAAAGTGAAAATAGTATTCCTTGATCTGCATTCACATTTCATATTTCTTTCTTGAATGTGGATAACATTTTCCATCATGACTCTTTTGTATTTGTCTTGGATCATTGTATTACTGAGAAAAGCTACGTTTATCATAGTTGATCACTTCAAAATGTTAGTTATTGTTACTGTATACAATGTTCTTCTGGTTCTGCTTGCTTTACTGAGCATCAGTTCATGCCAGTCTTTCTAGGTTTTTCTGAATTTTACCTAATCATCATTTCTTAAAGAATTCCTTTACATTCACATGTCACAATTCCCTAACTGATAGGCATCTCCTTGGTTTCCAGTTCTTTGTTACTTTTAAAAGCTGCTATAAATATTTTTGCACATGTGGGTCCTTTTCCCTTTTTAATGATCTCTTCAGGATACAGACCCAGTAGTGGTATTGGTGGGTTGAAGGATATACACTGTTTTATAACACTTTGAACACAGTTCCAAATTTTTTTGCAGAATAGTTGGATTAGTTCACAACTCCATTACCAATGCATTGTCCTACATCTTCTCCAACATTTATCATTTCCTTTTTTATTCTAATAACCAATATGATAGATATGAGAAGGTACCTCAGAGCTATTTTAATTTTCATTTCTCTAATAATACTTCCTTTCTAATATGAATCTTTAATATGGACATGGAATCAGAATATTATATCAGAGAGGGAATCATCCAGTTCAGTCCAATCCTTTCATTTTATAGAAGAAGGAACTAAGGCTGGGAGAAGAAAAGTTATCTAAGATCATGAAAATCCTAAATGGCAGGACTGGGATTGGAATTTTTGTCCCCTGACTCTAAACCTAGGGCAGTGTCTTTCTATAACATTGTACTGCCTCTTAGGGAAGATGAGAAAATATTCTACATAGGAACATAGAAGGAAGCTAGAACAAGTGATGGTGGGCGGTGCCAAAAATGGTAGACAGGGTGGGATTGTTGTTCAATCATCAAACACATCCAACTCTTTGTGACTGATTTTGGAGCTTTCTTGGCAAAGATGCTGAAGTGGTTTGCCATTTTCTTCTGCAGCTCATTTTACAGAAAAAGAAACTAAGGCAAAGAGGATAAAGTATTTGAGATTAGATTAGCATTTATGAAGATTAGTCTTCCTGACTCCAGGTCAGGTGCTCTATCTACTTTGCAACCTAGCAATGCCAAAAAGGGGAAGTGGGATATAATTGTTAAGATGTTCTTTTAAAGCACCTGTTACTTTTCTGTCTATATCACTAGGATAATAGGTGAAGAAAACAGATTTTTGGGGTCCTTCAAGTCCTGGAATAGAAAAATACATATAGAAATTACCATGGTAGGATATGTGACTGGACTTGGTCCTTAATCATGAGAAAAGTGTCATGCCTTCCTATCTAAAAAATTCCTTACTGTTTACTCCCCCCTTCAAATCTTTTTCCTTTCCTCTTATGTGGACACGCCACATTCTTTTGTTTCGCTATGTTCTAATTATTCCATAATTTTGTTGAAAACAATGGCATATATACATGCGAATACACATTTATGTTCACCTGTGTGCATGCATGTACCCATACTTAAAAACCTAATATTAATCACTTAATTATGTGTTAACAAATTTAGATATACACATGTGATTGTATTCCCTTAAATTAAACCAAATATAGGTAGATAGTAATCCCTAATTTAGCGTAAAATGAAACTCTGATATGGTCACTTAGTCATACCATTATTCTATTTCCTGGTGGCTACATTTGTGCAGAGTTTATGTGGTTCCTAGTCTCCTTTTGCTAGCATAAACCTAGGATTTCACATTTTAATGAATATCTTCTGTTTTTATATTACTTACATTTCCCCTTTCCTAGACAGCCATCTTTTATAACAAAGAAGTGTTTTAAAGATGAAGTAAAATAATCAATACATCAAGATAATCTGACAGCACATATTTTCCCTTAATGGGCAAAAACCAATATAAGAGCTCAGATTTTTAAATTTTGGTTTGAATCACTATTGTGACTCAATCATGAATCTTCAAAAATATAGTCACACAGTTGAGTTTATTGTGTCATTTTGGGGCTCTTAGTGTTTATCTATTTGTCATTTTCTAATCATTTATTCCTTTAGTTGGCCTTTTAGTTCATTTTTTCCTGGAATCATCTATCTGTAGTAGTAACCTAAATTCATTTCCAAAACTGGCCTTGACATTTAAGTTCCTTATGTCTTTTTCTTAGGTCTCTATATTTTTTTCTTTTTAATCTTCTTTCCTTGATTTGACCAACACTGGCTCAGAAAGAATTCTATAGGAATAAGAAGACCTGGATTAAAATCATAGCTTTGCTACTTTATAACTTAGTTGACACAGGGATAAGTTGCTTTATTTCTCTGAACTTCTGACTCCTTATTCATAAATGGAGTATTTAATCTTCCAGTAGTTATCTTATAGGTTTATTGTGAGAGTAATAAGGGCATGATAGTTTATTTGGTGTAGTAGAGAATCTCTTGGGCACAAAGTAAGAAACAATGAATTTGAATCCTGGCTCCAATTATTATCTTTTCCCTCCTTGAATTCAGTTTCCTAATCTTTAAAATGGTGAGAATAATATTTGAACTCTTTACCTCATGGATTGCTAGTGGGAATGTACTTGACAACCCTGAAAGCATTATATAAATAGAAGTGATTTTATTTTCTCCAGTTGCTTCGCTTTTTCTTTTTTTATACTGCCCTTATAGTTATTAGGAAAAAAAATGTTTATATGCTAGAGCTGGGGTAAACCTGCACTCATAGATAGAAAAAAGAAAACACAGTCAAAATAAATCCAACATTATTTATTCAAGTTCCCAAGTATGTATTTGTCATGCTGTGTCCTTAATGGGTGTAGATATCACTAAAGCAATAAAAAGAACCCATTAGGCAGAGATATTGATGCCAGGGACAGTTGCCTAGGAGATTAGGAATAAATCAAATATTCCAATACAGATGAACACTACCTGGGTTTCCATCTTTCCAAAGATAATCAGAATACATTATGGCAACCACGGATTGCTAGTTTACTGTTTCTTGCCATCTATTTAATCCTCTATATTAAATATTTGTTATGTACCTACTATGTGTATAGTATTAGAAGTTAGAGATACTAAGACTGTAATAAAGATCATGATGTCAAAGAATAATTTGCTTCCCATCCTTTTTAAAGGGGTATGTGGGAAGACATGTACATAAATAATTATGCAAGGGAAAGTGAAGCAAATGTAAAAGGTAAGGTCTAGATTGGATCATTAATAACAAAATATCAGTTAAGCCATTCATCTCTAGGGGTAGTAGATACTATTGGGTCCAGTGAGGAAGACTTAACTTCCTGAGTTCAATTCTGACCCTAGACATTTACTAGCTATGTGAGGGCAAGTCACTTATCTGTTTGCCTCAATTTCCTCATCTGCAAAATGAGCTGGAGAAGGAGGTAACAAACATACTACTACAGTATTTTTGCCAAGAAAATCCAAAATGCAGTCATGAAAAGTTGGACATGACTGAAAAATGAACAACAAACAATTCTGGGCCATAGGCTTAGAAAAAGGGAATATCAATGTAAGTTAAATAACGAATTTACTTAATCCTTGCTGTGAGGATGCATCTGATTTATAATTAGAAAGCTATTAAGCCATTAGGTTGATTTAATATTTAGGTTGGGCTTCTTGACTCAGTAAGGGAATGACAGGCCAATGGAGTCCCATTCATCTCAGTGACCCAGGTACTAACCTGTGTTTTCTCAGAATCTTGAGGAAAATTCAGTGATATTTCAGCTTTCTTCCAGTGCTAGATCTGTCTGTTAGTCACTAAAATTTAATGAAATAATGCAGAAAGTTCATGTGTTTAAGAAACCCAGATCCTCTAAGTCTTGCTTTATAAACATAGAAAAAAGTGCACTAGAAGGGATTTTAGATGGCCATTTAGGATAATCTATAAACACATATGTGTCTCTATTTAGGTATGTATCTGAGGTAGTGGTGGAATGTGGTGGATTAGGAGACTACTGATCATTTAAGTGTTCTAACCCACTTGATGAAATTATAAAAGGGGCAAACTCATAGCTCACTGTTAATGTCTCTTAAATCCTGTAATTTCTTTTTTTCCCTTTTTTAAAAAATATCCTGTAATTTCGTTAAATGGTTTGGGACATTCAATCAGGGGTCTCGTAATCGACCCCACCTCCTGTTTGACTATACACAAGTTCTGGTTCACAGTGCTAAGCAATTTGCTTTCCCTTTGCTCACCAATCCTCCTTTTAGTAATAATACCTGTTAGAATTTTGCCATGTATTGAATTTAAAGGTCATAAGTATATAGTGTAAAGATCATAAGAATATACTAAAAATTAGGGCATCTATCCTTCTAGGATCCTTTGGCACTTTATCCTTTCTTCCCATGATTTTTTCTATGATAGTGGCCAGCAATCACATGTATAAATACCTAGGAATGTCATCATTCTGGGCCTGGTAATCTGAATTCATTAGGGCAGTGTAATGCTCACATACTTTTTCACTCTTCTTGGAATCTAGCTTCCTGTTAACCAGTTTTTGTTTTATCATGCTCTGTCTGCAGATAACTCACACTGAAAGAGAAAACAGGAAAATGAATCAATATATAAATAGCTGCTTTTATTCTTTTATTTATTGTTATTGTCCTATCCACACTAAACAGCACTCTATTCTTTTTTTTTTGATTGTTCTCTTCTCCACAACATAACATAGAAAAACCATTTTTTTTCTTTAATAGTTTTTACAATCCCTACCTCATTTTGCTCCTTAAATTTCCCATATTATTAAAAAGGCCATGTCATTCTTTTATATTCATATATAGTTGCTTATTCTTGATTCTGATATTTTTTGCATATTTATACTCAATTTGTGATTTCATCAATATAGGGAGTTCCCTGTGAAGAAAGTTCACCTATCAAAACAGATGAGAACTGATACTGAAAATTATAGTCTTAGCAGTTATCTAGAAGGTCCCAGCTGTTTCAACTATGATTTATGACCCCATATGGGATCTTATATCAATATGGGGGGTCATGAAGTGATGATTTATCAGTAAATGTTTAATTTGTATATTTATTGTATATACTTACATATCCAGGGTCATGCAAAATTTTCTCAAATGAGAAGGGGTTAGAAGTGGAAAAAGTTTAAGTTTGGTTTAGGTCATTGAGAAGTGAAATGACCAGGCCAGTTAGTTTGTGTTAGAAATAGGTCTTGAATTCAGGTCTTACTGATTCTGAAGACACCCTCTCCCTTTTCTCTTCATGTACCTTTTAAAAATCTAAGTTAGCTGATAAGTTTCCTGGGTATCTGAAGTCTTTTTATGCTCTTCTCCCTTGATTTCTTTGTTATAGTCTTATATGTATTACAAGAATTTAATTCTTGAGAGTACCAAATACCTTTTAAGTCAACTTCCCTATAGAACTGGAGGTCTTGGGAGCTTAATATAAACTGTTCTCCATACTGTCTGAAGTCTGCTCTTTCTAGATCTCTGACTAACATCACCTGAGTGCTGGGACATATAGTCCTCGCCTTTCATACCTTTCAAAACTAAGCCCATCAGTTCTCTCTTGCTTTTGTTGTTTTCCTTGGATGCTTGCTGTTTTGACAGAAGTTGTGATCACCAAGTCTGTTCACTTGACATGTTAGGTTCTGTTGTTGGGGCAATAGCTCCGTTGAATTAACTTTTACTCCTTTCATAAGCTTTCTGAGATTATAAGTAAGCTTCTTGAGGGCAAGAATTGAGTGGGGATTTCTCTGGTTTTATGTCTGAGGTGGCTATGTCCTGACATTGTGTAGCAGGTGGCTTAAAAATGTTGAATTAAGAGACTGCTTTTTCTTGCTTTCAGGCACTATTGCTCAGCTGTGTTTGAGATGCAATGAGGAGGTTCCTGCCTCTCCCTTAATACAAATAGAACTGTTCTCAGTTGTTACCTGTGAGAGCTTTTGAAGAAATACAGTTTCCAGCTGCTGCTTCCTTTATCTCCTCTCCTTTTACCACTGATTAGATTATCTACTTGTATCTGCCTAGTTTTAATGCCATCCTTTTCAATATTTATACACACACACACTCATTCATATATGTGCATATATTATATATATTCAATACATGCATGCCTCTATCTATCTATCTATCTATCTATCTATCTATCTATCTATCTATCTATCTATCTAACATTAATGCCTGAGATGGGGGTAGGATGAGTTTAATGTGGAGTCTGCTGACCAATTAAATGCCCCAACTCACTATGATATAAAGAGCAAACTTTTAGTTCTCATTTTTTCATTGCTTCTTGTGTCCTATACTTTAAAAAATTGGCTTGGGGCTCTAATCAAAACCACCCTCTACATGATTATATGGAAAAATGATATCCAAAAATATGTTTTTTCTGTAACTCATTGAGGATTCCCTGAGATCCTCCTTCCTTTCATTAAGAGAGTAGACAAGTACTTTAGAACATTTCGAAGCTATCTTTTACATTTTCTATGAACTGAGATGTCAGGCTCATTATTGGTAGCATCTCTTGTAAACCCTACCATGACTGTACCTTCCTATTATTTACAGAATCATAAGATGAAAGATTCAGGAATGCAATGGACTTTGGAGGACATCTAGACTAGCTCTTTTAATTGACAGATGAAAAAACTGAGATCCAAAGGGTGTAAAGTGACTTTGCCTGTAGTGAAATTGTAAGTGGGCAGGAAGGTGAAGGAAATAAGGATCTACATAGCACTTATTATGTGTCAACATTTTTTAAAAACAAATATTATCTCATTTAATCTTTATAACTCTGGAAAGCAAGCACTACTATTATCCTCATTTTACAGTTGAGGAAACAAAAGTATTTAAACAACTTGCCCAGGGTCACACACCTAGTAAGTATCTGAAGTCAAATTGAACTAGATATTCCTGATTCCAAGATCAGCCAACTTTATCTATGGTGTTAGTAGCTGTCTCTAGGAAAACCAAGCATTAAATTCATGCTCTCTGACTCCAAGTTCAATTTCTTTTTCCACTATACCACATTACCTCTCCTTAACGGGAGTAATTGGTGATTGTTGGACTGCTATATATAGGAATTTTTTTTTTTAATGAGATCACTTGAGATCCCTGTGTTTCCTAAAATCATTGGTTTGTCAAGACATTTAAATAAAATTTCCATGATTGACATTTTATGCACCAATCTTGCTTGAAAATAATAAGACTACTTCCTTAACTCAGAAAGGTTTTTGAGTTGTTTTCCCTGTAGTAATGTAATAGTTTGTGCTGCTCTGTCCACATTCTCCCAGCCTCCTATCCTCAGTAACAAATACTCACTTCTCTAGCAACTGGTATAGTGTGTGTTTATGAAGGCACGTTTGAGAATTAAGTCCATGTCTGTGGTTCTATCTGCTAAACCTTAACAAGCACTGGCTTCAGAGAGTGTTATAGTAAGGCAGAATGTTTCCATTCCAATTCAGTATAATTCAGTAAACATGTATTAAGCAACTATTATGTGCTAAACACGTCCTACATCTTGGGGTATGATTAATGAAAAGATAGTTCCTGTTCTCAAAGAATTCCCAGTCTAATGGAAGGAGACAAAAGGAGGCAGGAAAGTGGGTTGGGATACAACAAGGGGTATCCAATGTGGAGTGAGGGTGAGATGAAACCAAAGAGAGCAGCAGATGAAAAGCAGAATGAATCAAAAAGTCAATTTTCTGTCTTTTACAAAGTCCACTCTCCAGCTCTTGAGAGGAGAGGAGGCTAAGGAAATTGGAATCACACAAGGCTTGAGTTAGCATCATGGTGATGCATTAGAGATGATGAGTCTCATCCGGGAGGTGCTCTTGTTCAGTGAAGTTAAAACCACATATAACAGAAGTTGCCTAATGAAGTTTAAATTGTGAATAATCTTAGAAATTGTGACTTTCTTACTTAGGGTCAGATAATTGAAAAGAAAGAGACATGCTCAAAAATTATTATTTATTAAATTACATTGGAAACATAAGAAATTAATTCAGTATCAACTAATATTCAGTAAATGTTTATTGTGTGCACATTCCAGGAGGTATATAGGTGAACCTGGACCTTTGACTGCAGTGGTATAAGAAACTCCTGGATGAGCCACCTTCTCTTCAATTTAGAATCTTTCAGTTTCCTGGAGCATGGAGATATCCAGTGACTTGCCCAGTGTTAATGCAGGTCATAGGTATTATGACTTGAAGAGTCTTTTTGATGTAGAAGTCATTTTTCTCTATGCTAAGCTACTCTGTATCTCCCTGGAAGAAATAAAGAGATTAAGTAAAACACACAGGGAGCTTACATTAGAGGATGTAAACATAGATAACTGGAATAATATAAAATGACTTATGATAAGTGGAAAAGGAAATATGAAGGTCCACATTCTGAGAAGTGCAGTTGGGAATGGGAGATGGTGATGATTATTATTGACTGGTGGGTATCACGGAAGATTTCATAGAGAAGCCATCATATGAGCTGGGCTTTAAAAATCTTAAAAGATGTCCAAGTGGAATTGGACAGGGGAGGGAGGCATAGTGAACTGCAAAGGCAGGGAAAAAATGGAGAGCAGTTTGGAGGATAGCAATCAATCTAGTATGATTAGACAGTGTAGGGAAGGGAAACATTTGTGATAAGATTGGAAAAGTGAGGGGCATTCAATTTTGGAGAGCCTTGAAAACCAGATTAAGGATTATGTGTTTTATTCATTAAGCAATGGGGAGCTATTGAAAAGTTCTGAGAAGTAAAGTAATCTGATCTTTAAAGGAGAAATTAATACTTAGAGGTAGTATTGGGTGCTGGATATGTTGGGCTTATAGCCACCCTCCCTTTCTTGCTATTAGGACTGGAAATTGAATTTTACATACTTTTGGGTTATAAACTCCAGATGCTTTCTTTCTTTCTTCTTTTGAGTATTGTTCCTCCCCTCGCTGTCTCCTGTCTGTAATCTTTTTATCTTGACTCCTATCCTGTCAGGAGTAATTTATGATCCTTTCCTGGAATTATGGCTTGTCCATCTTCCCAGTGACTTTGCCCCCGTATCTGCTTTTGTTTCACCTATCAAATCCTAGTTAGCTAAAACCCTATATAAGTTCCCTGCCTTGGTTTATCTGGGTCAAATTCTTTGGACAAGAGTCCCATTCAGTTGGCTATCCTAAACTCTCCACCTTAAAATTTAAAAACTAATCTCTGTCTGCCTCAGTTTCTCTGGTATTACAGTAGGAGAGTTAGAATAGAGGAATGAGAGAATGGAAGAAACAACAAAGATTTAGGAAGTAATTGAAATATTAATTAACAACTCAAGGTGCCAGATTCATTTCTCTTATCTTAGGTTGCCCCTTTTCATATTTTCAGAAAAGGGGAACAGTATCTGATATACAGGCTTATCCTATCTTGACGGAGACCTAATCATTTCTGACTATGTATATGATTAATATCTAAGCATTTTTTCTGATTTCTCTTGCAATTTTCTGGGTAATTATGCTTTTGGTTGAAATCTCAAAACTTGTCATGTAATGAGCAGTGAACTACCAAGGAAAATTAGAAAAAAATACATCCAGCTATTTTTAAATTTGTAGAGGAGGAAAATATGTTTCCTTTCCATAAATAAGTTTAAGACCTTTCTCCCCCAGAAGAGCTAACAAAAAAAAAAAAAAATCAAAAATGAATAGTTAAAGATATTTTAAAATTCTTATTTGGCTGGCAATTTTAAAGACTAGGCTTATTTTTTCATTATTAATAAAGAGTTGTGAGTTAAAAAGTCAGAATGGAGAAAGATGTTTCTTTGAATTTCATTCAAATAAGATGGGAAAAAGACAAAAAAAAAGACAAGTGCTTTGAGATATGGTGCTACTATGAAGTTTAGCAGCATTTTTTTTTTTTTTTTTTACAGCTCTATCTTTAAGAGGTTGGCAACTAATTTATTCTAGAACAAGTTGTTCAGGGAGCTCTGTTTCTTTATCTCTCTGTGTTTCCCCCTCTTCATTTTTCTTTAATAAGGAATAGGAGCTCACATTTCTAAAATAGTACAACTTGAAGGTTGCAAACTTATACTCAAATGTTCACAATTGCAAGAGCTTTTATTTACATTTAAACAAAATGTGTTCTTTGGACTGAAGTTGCCTAGGGTGGTTTGTGTAATCTCTCACTTGCTTTAAACTGATTATTCTGATGACTTATTTGCAATTTCTTCAGATTTTTTCATTTGAAATTCAATAGTTTCTTTATGTATAGTGTTAGGAATTTTGGTGGCAGACTGACCATTTTAAGGAGAATGAAGCTACACAAATCAAAATTATTATTGAATTCTCCATTCTAATCAGGCAGAGAACAAACAGGAAATGAGGGAAAGATAGGGGAGTGCATACAGGTTTATAAGTATGAATAACTCCCTTCTCATCCACAGAAAGGGTGTGGTGCCCAGTGCCTTTAATTGTAGATAAAGTCTGAAATTACTTCTATAGAGAGAATTAAGTATCTAATTATAAAATTAGGGGCAGCTAGATAGCAAAAGTAGTAATAGAGCTAGAGTAATCTTCTTCAGAATAAACCTGATTTTAGTTGCTCACTATTTGTGTGTCCTGCAAATCACTTAACCCTATTTACCTCAGTTTCTTCATCTATAAAATGAATTAGAGAAAGAAATGGCACCCACTCCCAAATTTTTGCCAAGAAATCCTCAGAGGCTCTGTGTAAAAATGACAACAAATGTAAAAGCAGAGAAGATAATACTCAATAAAATATATTAAGAGCCTACTATGTTTCAAGCACTATGCTAAGTACTGGGAATACCTCCCCCAAAAAAGAAAAAGAAAGAAAAAAGACATTTTAAATCTGAATCAGTTCAGTTTTTGAAGCTCTTTCAAAATCGAAATGAACTTTGCATGGCATCTTGGTACCAAGAGACCTGTGATTGGGACTGCATAAAGCATGAAAATATCCCATCCTCAGCAAAGCCTTAATGGGGTATCTTCTCTCAAGAGATATTTAATTAAGTTAGTTATTTTTTTGATGAGAAATTACTATGAATTGCCCTCATGCTTATAAATGTGAGATGAGGTGAGAGAGAAATTTAAGAGTTTTGTCTAATTCAGTCATATGGTACAGTACCATATCTGGTACCATCATTTATCATCATAGTGGCCTAATTCCACAATGTCATTGATAATTTCTTTCCAGGAAGAGATCTCGAAATAGGAAAAGAACCACAGAGGCCTTAGTTTCCAATCTGTATCATTTAACAATGTTAATTTCTTAGCCAACAGCTGCAAAGCCTTCTGGTTTGAGATAAATTGTATATTTATAAAAATGTAAATAGAATATGAATACTATTCAATAAATAATAAAACAAATATATAGCCTATAAATATAAATAGTCATGAATTCTGTTTAAAAGAATCATCTTTGATAATGAGATAGAAGTATATCCATTGGCACCCTCTGGTAAGATAGTATTGGTATTAGGGTTTTTGTATTAAGATTGACATCAAAAGTTAAAGCACGCATGGGAATACACAGACACACAAGTATAATTGATCAAATTTTTGATGTTTCTATTCTATTTCCCTCTTAGTGGTATACAAAATTCTGATTTAATGCTTCTCAAATGAGTAGGTTTTCTTCACAATGATACTGAAATATTAGTACTCCAATTTGGATGGTACCACTCATAGGTTAGATGATATTCACATTTACATTTAACCTAGCTTTCTCTGGAGACCTATTTTAATCACTTGGCTGATCTCTATTTTAGTGCATTACAAAAGTCCTGCATGAACAAATGAGAGGCTTTTAGACCGTGGGTAATAATTTTTTTCAGTTCCTATTGCATCCCTCCCTTCATAGCCAAGTTTTGTTCCTTTATAATTAAAACTTTTTTTTTTTAAATGTAAAGGCATCTGAAAGATCTTGTTTTCTTAGATGTCATTTATTCTGTTGCCAAATATTTTGTTTTAAGCTATATTGAATTCAGTTCAATCTTGGATTTAAACTTGTGCCTCTGTAAGAATCCCTGAATATATTGTGACTCCTGCAAGGTCCATATCATTCATTACTCAAAAAATTTAGTTTGTTATATTCTAACCTAAAACTGAGACTGTGAGTTGAAGAAGGGGAAATAGGAAAGGGAAGGGGACATACTGTGGGGAAGTCAGAAGAAAATAGAAGCATTTATTTTCCACTCTTGCAGGAATTAAGAGCTGGAAATTTAGTTGCTTATATACAAATATAGACAGTTTTGCTAATTACTTTGTTTTAAATATCTTTTTAATTTACTAGACTGAGGAAAAGTTGGGAGAAAGCAAAATGAGGGAGTAAGGTGGAAAAATATTAATAGAGGAAATAGGAAAAGGTAGGGTTATAGCAAAAGTGCTGGATGAGGTGAGGAAATTGGAGAGAAAAGGAGAAAAAACTAGCCAGACGTTTTCCCTAGGTCTGATTCTAGGAATCCCTTGAGTTTATTGAATGAAGTCTTGTTGTTGCTGCTACTACAGTTGATGAGTTCATTCTGGTTCTAAACAGAATTATTGTAATGGTGATGATGATGATGATGATGATGATGATGATGATGATGATGATGATGATGATGATGATGATTTCCTTCCTAGTGAGGGGGAAGAACAGGAAGAATAGATCAAATGAAGGGAGGGTAAATTGGCTAGTCATTTAAAAGGGAGAATGATTATTAAGATAGCATGTTAAAGACATCAGCCATCTTTTGTATCTCTATTTTCCTCTACCCCAACTTGAATATATGACTGAAAAAAAAACCTGGCAATGTGGCAAAGTGAGAAGAAAGAATTCTTTAATAGGAATCAGTGGGTATGAATAATAATTCTTTCTCCCATTAACTTGATGGCGACCTTGCCTAATTATCTTCTCTGGGCCAAAAGTATAAAATGAGAGTAATGCCATAGATGATGTTGAAGGAACATTCCTTTAAGTTCTAAAATTCTGGGTTCTGTGTCAACTCTTAACTATTGAAGTAATGCATAATTTTTCTGTATTATTTTTCTTCTCCTTTCTCTCCACCACCATGTAAAATTTGCTTATTGAAATTCTATTTAGTCAATCAAGCATTATTTGTTAAGCACTTAGTATGTACTTGGCACTGTGCTAAGTGACTGGGAAATAAAGAAAGGCCCAAATAGCCTCAGCCCTCTAGTACCTTACATTCTAATGAGGGGCTCTCTCCTCTACCCCCCATCTTCCCCCACTCCCATCTCATTTTGCTCCTGAGAACTCTTTTAAATCATATTTCTGTGCAGCAAATCCATCCTCAGGCATCCTTTTATTTTCTGCTCATTTAATGTCACTGATTTAAGAGTATAGTTGAATACAAGGGTATATGTCCTTAGGGGAGGAAGATATACTTATGGAATATATTTCTCCTGTTTTAAATTCAGATATATCAGGTCTGTGGATTGGTATATTGACTTATATAGGAGAGTAGATGAAGGACAGGAAGTGAAGGGGTCAAAAGGAACTAGCTGGAGACTATGTTCATAGACTTACCAGAGAGTTCTTTTAAAAATTTTCCTTTTTTGCCTTATCATTTTAGTTTCTCCTTTGCCCCCAGTCATTGAACAATCAAGAGCTGGGCTAATGGGACAAGGGGCCATAAGCTTCTTCTTCCAAAGTGGTAGGGTAAGCTTTGCTTTTTCTCTCTTCTTCCTTTGTAACTCAGAAAAGTATTTTTGTGTGTGCTCTAGAGAGAGTACCTTAAACTCATTCAGCCTTATGGCATGGGTCAACTTTGCTTTGTATTAAACTAAAAGGGAACTTTCTCTGGTCATGCTTACAACCCCATTGCACAGTCACTGATGCTGTGAGTTACAATAGAAAGCATGAATGAGGATTCCTTTTTTTTTTTTGCTACTGAGATGACCTTGATTTATAAAGTTCAAGACAGTCGGCTTGTGGCAAGGAGAAAAAAAAGGCTTTTTTTTTTTTTTTAATTCTAGTTTATTTTACTGGACTTCTTTATCTAATACTGGAACACAAATACTGAAAATTCCCTTTCTTGTTTATGAATAGCTGAAAAATTTTATTTATTCATGGGGAATTCTTCAAAAGAGTCTATGTATGGTTCCCTCCTCACTGTCCCACCCCAGCCATCACTTGTCTTGAACTAGGAACATACTTCCACTTTGTCTCGTTGTTCTATTAAAAGATGCATAAAAATCTCCAACGGTTAGGGGTAGAGGAGCTTAAGGGAACAAATGAGATTTCAAAAAAATTCTACTTTCCTGTTTCAGAGCTCTTTTTTTGAACACTTCTTTTTCCTGTTGTGCAATCAGGCTGCTATTGCAATCCTGCTGCTTGGTCTGAGGCAGTACTGGCCAGACAATGTATTTGTGGGGATCTGGGGTAAACTTGAAGTGAGAACCTACTGGGCAAAGCACAAGCTGCTGTGCTGGTTTCTTGTTCAGGATATCACTTAGTTATGCCATTGATGGGATAGATAATGTGAATTCTCAGGGATGATAATGATACTGAAAAAATCAGCTTATTCATGCTGCTGAGCTTCCTTTTAATGGATAGCAATAGACCAGCATGAAACAGAAATGGTGGCCACTTCCCTATTTAATTCAAGGCCCCTTCTGAGCTGTCTGGAGCTGTCCATTCCTATCTGAATAATCTATTCAGCTAAGAATAGAGGAACTAATTTAATTTCTACAATGCTGCTGGGATCTGCAGTAAATCATTTTAAGGAAGATACAGTTGTCTGCAGTTGTCTTGCTTGAGCATGAATAAGTATTTGGAAAATGTAATCCCTTGTGTTAGGTCAGCTATACATGTATTAGGTTTTCAGCTCAGCTGAATGACATTGTTCATCCTAATAGCACACCCAGTCCCCCAAAATGTTTGCAATGTCATGTTATGTAAAAACATGGCCAGCTCTGGGAAAGTGAGCCTTCACTATTTATCTTCTTGCTTTTGTTTTGGGTGTGTTTTGCCTCCTGGCTCAGATGGTAGGTAGATTTGGTCATTCACTTTTCTGTATATTTGAGCCTGGAATGCATCATCTTATATCTTTATTTCCTGACTGCTGTTATTTCTGTGAGCAAAAACAGTAGGGAGAAAGGCTTTATTTCTGATTCTAACACTACCCATACACGTAGATGAAATAAACATAATTCCTGGAATGCATGAAATTTGAAATGCTAAAAATGCCATATCAAAGCACATTGATGTTCAGCTGGAAAGAAGACAAATCTAGCATCTTTTCCACTCAGGGGTCCTAAGTGATCTGTAATGGAATAGTTAGACATTTCTTATATGGTAAAGGGAACCATAATCTAAAAATTATACTTATTGCTACCTCAGGGATGAT
This sequence comes from Sminthopsis crassicaudata, assembly GCF_048593235.1. NCBI lineage: Eukaryota > Metazoa > Chordata > Mammalia > Dasyuromorphia > Dasyuridae > Sminthopsis > Sminthopsis crassicaudata. The sequence continues at coordinate 120,842,702 of NC_133619.1, read as the reverse complement.
TTGACCTCGTTGTGGCTCATACAGACCCATTCTTTTGTCTAAGGCAATATATGTGTGGTGATGGGGAATAGGTTATTGTAATCCTTCAGGGTTCCTGGAAGGGAAGTTAATATTTCCCCATTGTTTCCATGCAGACAAGAATGATTTCCAGATTGTTTATCATTGGCCCTAAAAGGGGTTCCCCCCTTTGAGTACTTAGGAATGTTTTGGAGCCTTTAGGAGCTATTAGGATTCTTTTGGAGTCATAGTAGGCTCATTTAATAAAAAAAAAATCTCTTATTTGGAAGGAACCTCAAAGGCAGTGACATAACTAGAAATTATGACCTTAGAGAAAAGTTGGGTAATGTTCATGCAGAGGATAGATGTCTAAGGAACATGGGGTAGAGAGGAAAGTACATTGAGAGAGAGAGAGAGAGAGAGAGAGAGAGAGAGAGAGAGAGAGAGAGAGAGAGAGAGAAGAGAGAGAGAGAGAGAGAGAGAGAGAGAGAGAGAGAGAGAGGGAGGGAGGGAGGGAGAGGGGAGGGGGGAGAGAGGAAAAGAAGGAGAAAGGGAAGGAAGGAGAGAGGGAGGGAGGGAGCAAGCATGGTTCATGGCAATAAGTTGAGAAGGGAACAGATCTTATGGTACAAATGCAATGCAATCATACCTGAAAATACCCTTAGACACTGAAGGAAGAAATTGGAAGAAAGATGTCCAAGAAGATAGTTTACCCTTTTGGTTACAGTCTTGCAGATAATACCTGGGAGAAAGTGGAGGGGTAGGAGATAAAGAGGCTCAGATGAGGAAAGAGTGAGAGAAAGGACATTTACAATGCAATTATATTGGGAAACACTAGGGTAAAGTTAAAGCAGAGGGGCATTCTTCTGGGTGAAAGTCTTCAGGCAGGAAGTAAGAAGCAGATGTTATTTGGGTACAGTTATTCTGGGTATTACAAAAAGGAATCAGGGGCTAAGGCAATGAGCATAAGGCAGAGAGACAGGATCCTGCTAGTAGAATTCAGTCTCTAAGACAGGGGTGGGACTTTTGTGATATCTCTTGGTATAGGGCTAGAAGAGGTCCTGGAACTGCCAGGACAGAAAGTAGGAAAGCCCTCCTCCAGATCCCTTGTCCCTTTGGTAATAGGGATAAAGTCCCAGTCAAAATATAATTTTATTCAGAGGTTTTTCATGTAATTTGTTTCTGAAAAGGCACTTTCTCTACAACATTCTTAACTAGGGATTATCCAGCATGTTTGAAGATATTAGTATTAGGAATTCATTTACTCTTAAGGTAACTTATTCTGTTTTTGCATAACTCCTATTAAGTTTTTCCTTTTATCAAGTATAAACTTGCTTCTTAACTTTTACCCATTGTTCTCTAGAACTATTTGAACACCCTTCAACTATTTTAAGTTAACTATCATGGTTCTCCTAAGTCTTCTTGTCTAGATTAAACACCTCCACATCTTCCTAATGATCTTTATGTATGTGTATTATTTTGGTCACTTTCCTTTTAAAACATGGCACCTAGAACTGAGCAAATGCTTTGTGGGAATGTCATCTCCCTTACTCTGGACTCTGCACTTTTATTAATGTAGCTAAAGAATCCCTTATATTTATTTCTAAACTTTTATATTAAATATTGAGTTGGCAGTTGATATCAATGAACATTTATTAAGTAGGTATATTTACTGATTAAGTACTTAGTACCCAGGCACTGTGCTAAGCACTGGGGATACAAATAGATGTAAAAGATAGTCCTTGTCTTCAGGAAGCTCACAATCTAATAATGGACCATGCAAAGTTCTTTTCACACCAATTTTTGTCTAATCTTCTTGTATTGATATAGTTGACTTGTTTTTTTAAACTCAAGTAGGATTTTAGAATTAACCTTATTAAATTTCATCTGATCATATATGGCTTGATTTATCTAACTGAGACCTTTTGAATTCCTGGCTAATTAATGTATTATTTTTAGTTTTGTGTCATATGAATATTTTATTTGATAATAAATAATAAGTAAAGAAAATGATTTTTATAATAAATGTTTGTTAATCTGATCAGCACAATTTCTCTGCCTTCCTTTCAGCAATGGATCTTTTTGAATCTGTGAGAGCTCTTAGTGTTTGGGAATCTTCCATTAGGATTCTAGTTATCTCTGAGATACTAAACAATAATTCTGTTTCCTAGAATTTTCAGAATTATGGAGGATCTTTCTAGATTTATTTGGAACTCTTTGGGAAAAGATTAAGCTGATAATAGTAACAATAGCAAAAATAATAACCAAAATTTATATAGTAAAAAAAAAGGTTCATCTCATCTTAGTTCATTTAATTCTCACAGCATCTTTGTGAGATAAAAGCTAAATTGAGAAATTAAATTACTTGTTTGAGGTCATGTAGTTGTTCAGTCATTCTTTTCAGTTATATCCAGCTCTCTGTGACCCTAGTTGATTTTTTAAAAATAAAGATATGAGAGAAGTTAGTCATTTATTTCCCCAGCTCATTTTACAGATGAGGAAATTGAGGCCTATAAGGTTAAATGACTTGTCCAATGTCACACAGCTAGTAAATGTTTGAGGCTAGAGTTGAACTCTGAAAGAAGAATCTTCCTAACTTTAGGCCTAGAACTTTATCTCTTCACCATGTAGCAGCCCCCCAAATCTAAGTGTCTAAGAAAGTATTTGAATCCTTCCTCACATCATGTCCTGGAGGTTTTAATCCTTACATTTCCAAAACTTTCACTTTGGGTTTCTGATGTCCTATTTAGTAAGAGTTTTATCTGTCCCAATAATTCAGATAGGGTCTAGTAAAACTTTATTTTATTCCCTACTGTGCTTCTCCCTCTACTCCCTTCCATAAGATTTTGAGCTCTTTAAGAGCAGAGTCTGGTTTTTTATTGTTGTTGTTGTTGCTTTTTTTTTTTTTTTTTTTTTTTTTTTTTGTATTTCCAGTGTTCTTTTGCCCATTGCCTCTACTTCTTCCCTCTAACAGAACTTGTCCATTCTCCCTTCTACAAAGCAACCTATCAAATACTTAAAGCTCTAGGTTCTCCTATGTTTTATCTTGTCTAGGCTAAACACAGTGCTTGGTACATAACTGATATTTAATAAATATTTAGGGACTTGACTTGAATTTCCAGCTCTGGAACCATGAATAAATCAACTTTGCCAGGGGACAAAAAAGAATAGTTTAGTCTGTCCTCCATGAGTCTACTTGCATTGGTATAACTTTTGCCTTCCCTGGCTTCTACTTTGCTATATATGTGGCCTTGTTTCAAGATGTAAGTGTCTCAAGGACAGGAATTGTCTTTGCTTTTATTGTATTTCCAAAACTTATCAGTGATTGACACACACTAATGTGCTCAATAAATGGTTTTCATTCATTCATTCCACAGATAGTATATTTTCTTGTATAGTACTTTAATGTTCTTCAGATCATACTTGGATCTGAAACTATGAACCTTAATAGAACTGGCTTACAAGCTTAATTATATCTTCAGAGTGATAATGAAAGTACAAACAAATTCAAAGGGAAACTTGAGTAGTATAAATGTACTCCCATTAGTCATCATTAGACTGAGTTCCTTTACTGCAGAGATTATTATTATTATTATTTTTTGCATCTCCAGTACTTTGCATAGTGTCTGGCATATAACAAGCACCTAACAAACCCTCATTGAATTGATTTGTTGACTAACATATTTCAGAGTGTCTTGAGGATGGTCTCTAATATAGTAAAGTTTATTTCATATACTCTGGGTGCTCAATTTTGTCTCTCTTGAATCTTTATTATTACTTAAATTCTAAATTACCTTGAATCGTATTTATTATAAATTTTTCATGTCAGGAAATTTTTTTCTTCAGCTTCTAAAGATTTTCATTTAATCAATTTATTTGATTTTTGTAATTATTGTGGTGTTATGATATAATTTTAGCATCAAAGGAGAGATGCTACTTATTCAGGGATTTTGCATAATTACAATTTTTCAAAAGTAAGCACAAAAGATACAGAAATGATAGATATATATTTCAGAAAATAGAGCTGCTGTAGATCTAATGGTGATCCTAGAATATACTGATACACAGACAATCAGAAGCTGGTTAATTCTGTCCAGAATTTACTGGAGTGGTGACTGACTGCTTTTTTGGCAATATGCTCTTTTATACTAGAAAATAAACAAGTTAGTCATAGTTTATAAGTGTAATAAGTTATATATATATCTAGCTATTATAAGTTTAGAAGTATAAGTATAAACTTATAAGTTTATGTCATAAGTTTATAAGTCCAACAAAATAGATTCTTTGAGTGCAAGTTATATTTCCCAAGATGTTTCTGATTCCCACAAGACTGCATGCTTTTGACACTGGGTGATTATATTACAAAGATGACACTTAGGGAAGGAAAAATTGTGGTGACAGAAATTTGTGATTTGAGGATAAAAGGGCCAAAGCAGCATGGAGATGACTGACTAGGACCACAGGCAATGCTTACTGAAAACTACATGGACAAAAAGCCAGAGAGAATGGATAAAGATAGCTGTGTATAATGACTTTCAATTAAAATTGGAAAAGCTAACTCTACTGAAAATTTTTCTCTCTTCCTATACATATTCAGAGTATGAGTCATGGAGGAATTTGTTTTTCACTTCTCAAAGGTGAAAAAAGGCAATTGCATTCTCTTGGATGTGTCTGAGGTTATTTTCTTGTCATCATACTGGAGTGCTTTGTTTATGTTTGGATTAAATATTATTCTGATTTGCCCTGCCTTTTATTTCAGTCCCTGCTAGTATTGTTACAGCTGAATATCTAGGGTATCCAGTTTTAAACTTTATGGGACAAACAAGTCAGAGGAGCTAAAACTGAAAATTCTCCTAAAGGGAATGGCTAAAGAAATTGTGGCATGTGAATGTAATGAACTATTACTTTGTTCAAACAAAAGTAGAATTTGAAAAATGCAGAAAAGCACAGAAAGATTTATAAGAACTGATGCAAATCAAAGAAAGAAGATCCAAGAAAAATTACACATAAGGATGACAAAAGAAAAATAAAAACCAACCAATACAAATACTAAGAAATAAATACTGCAAAATTATAAAGAACAAGTCTGTCCCTAAAGAAAGGATATGAAGAATGCCTCCTTATTCCCTTAAGAGTTATTCCTAAGAGTGTGTAGTATTACATTGACAGATTTATTATTTAATTTTTGTTTTTCCTGATTTCTTTTTTTTTCTTCTTTTTCTTCAAAAAAATTATCATAAGGGATGGCTCTGGGAAGAGGGGAGGATGAATTGTGAGGGAAACAAAAGATATCAATAACATTTATCTTAACAAGAAAATAATGTCCCCAAGAACTGAATCTTAATCTACATCAATTCTAGAGATGAGTGGAAAATTAAATCCATAAATAAACCAGTTAGGAATGTATACTCAGGTGGGTGGACAACTTGAGGCCCAATAATTATAACTTAAGATTTACTAATTTCTGTGGACATGGACCACTTAGCCCTCTGCCCTGAGAATTGGGATGTGTTTGTATGTATTTCAGCTTGCATTATGTCACTCCAAATAGTAATTTACCTTAAGCAGATTTTAGCCAACAATGTAGTAACTGAAAATGAGAATTTGTCCAGATAATTTTTAAAGCTTTGGGGAGTACCTGGCACACAGCCTCCTAACCAAGTTATATGTGAGAATGTTAAAACTTAGCAACTACAGGACTGAAAAATGAATTGCCCAGAGACATTGAAGATTTCCAATGAAGCACCACAGGACATTTATAACTTATTAAAACTCAGTTGAATACAATTACCACCTTACTCTAAACAGACATTGCTATATAATTTCAAAGCTTGGTTCAAGTGGTTTCCTTTGTGTTTTTTTGTTCTTTCACTTATCTAATAGGAAGTAAATAAGCAAGTCCATAACCTTCTTTACATATGGGCTTTTGTCTGACTTCCTTTGAAAGAACCAAGTCACATGTGGTAAATCAAAGATTAATTTATGGAACATAAAGAAAGGAAAAGGCAAGAAGGGGAGCAGTCTGGGGCTTCTATGTATGAACTAGAATGGAATTCTTGACATATGAGATTGACATCCTCATCTACTAAAGTCAAAGAAAAAAGTTGGGAAAAATGGGGGTACATTGATGATGTAACTTCAATATCTACCCTCCCTCTGCCCCGAAATGGAGCAAGAATAGTATTGTATATGATCCTTTTTTTAGTTCTTCATTGCTCAGTGTTCTGACTCCTCCATTCTTACTAAATAAGTTACCAAATGAGCCAAACTTTTCCTCTAATATCGACAACAGAATATCTCAAGAAAAATTTAAGATTTTTGAAAGCAATGTAGTGTTTCCTGTTGATGACAAGTTCCAGTCAATATATTTTTCTGGTAGAGTTAGAACAACTAAAAAGTAATTTTTACAACAGATAAATTCTTGAAGTAGAGTTATCCTTTTGTGATGAAATCCCATACAGGAGGAAAATGCCCATTTATATTCAAGGAAAGTCTTACTGTAGAAAGATAATAGAATCATTCCTCTGGAAAGTGCTAAGTATAATTGACTTTGCAATAACTATAGGAAGAATTCTTTCAAGTGATTTATTTTTATCCTAAGGCATATTGTAATTCAGAGTAAGGAATGTCTATTTCAGCATGATGGAATGGAAAGAGTACTGAACTTTGAGTCACAGTACCTGAATTCAAAATCTGCCTTCTGCTGCTTATTAGCTGTTTGTTCTTGGGTAAGTCACTTCAACTTTCTGAGGTCTCAGTTTGTAAAACTTAGGCTTTATTTGTAAAATGAAACCATTGGATTAGGTTACCTCTAAGGTCTCTTTTAGATCCTTATGAATAAATGGCATCAGTTAAATTGAATGATGTCGAAAGATAACAAATATTAAATAAAATTTAGAGAAAATTAGCCAAAATGAAATGTGGCATAACTAGTTTATCTCTGAGGCTTTTAGGCTTGGAATACTTTCATGAATCACAGAGTTTAATATGAAGTGAAATGTAAAAATCCCAAAGTCACTTGTATATTTATTTAGAAGAGGCGTTTAAAAGAATAAGAATGCATTTGACCATTTTATTTTATTTATTTCACATCCCTATGATGGAGAGCTTGATATAGCCTTATTTACATGTTTGTTTTACTGAAAATTTTCCGTTTATGTCTGAATTGATACATTTCTAAAAGATCTATTGCTGATATCAGTGGTCTAAGCAATGATAATATTCCAGCTATATAGTTTTATCCTAAAGTTAAGCATGGTACTATGATGAAATGGGAACAGTTGCTGATTTCAACATTCTATTAGGTTAAAGGTTTATTGAGTTAGGGCAGAGAATATGTTATAATTTTTTTATATCTCACCCAGTGCTTAGTAGGGTACATTTTATAATAGGTGCTTAATTAATGCTTCTTGAATGAAAAGATTAAAGAGGAGAATGTAGAGTGTAACTACCATATGTGATGGGTAAGGCACACAGACATCTCTTGGTCATTGCATATTTTGTGACAAACTTTCTTTTTAGTTTACTTTTTAGATATTTTTTGGTTTCTATTCTCTCCTTTATATATAATCATATATACACACATACACAAATATGTGTATAAACACATATTTTAGACTATATTTAGGAACTTAAAGCATTAACATTATGACCTAAGAAGCATTCATCATGAAGAAATGCTTAAAATAGCATTCACTTTTTTGCCATTCAAAATCAGTCGCTTCTGTTCAAATCAGGTAGGTCTGAAAATGTTATACTTATTTTCTTTTCTCTTTGACCTTGCATTTCAGTATTTTTTATATTTACTTTGTATTTATTCACTACTTACATATTTTGCTCTCTCTTCAATTAGAAAGCTAGCTCTTTGAGAACATAGATTATCTCATTCATAGCATCTGCTACATGCGTACTTAATAACTGGGCTCAGCTTAATGCACTTTCTCCATCAAGATTTTACAGATCATTTTAGGTCACTTAATCTCTTCTCTCTCTCTCTGGGCTTAGAGTTAACACCACAAAGTCTAGCAATTCATTGCTTGTTTAATTTTTCTTGGATGTACTTTCATTTTGTTTTGCTGGTTAGATTTCAAACTTCTAAGGGTAGGGTATTCGTACACCCCCCCCCCTTTTTTAATAGCAGTTAGATGGAACAGTAGATGGATTTTTGGACCCTGAAGTTGGGAAGATGAGTCCAAATTCAGTCTCTGACACTAACTGTGTGACCATGGGCAAGTATTTAACTGCTGTTTACCTCAGTTTCTTCATCTGTAAAATGGGAATAATAATAATAATATCTACTTCCTAAGGTTGTTGTGAGGATCAAATGGGATAATAATTGCAAAGCACTTAGCACAGTATCTGGCATAAAGTAAGTGATATAGAAATGTTAGTTATTCTTATTACTACAGCTGTATCCCCCATAGAACTGAGTATAATGCTAGGCAAATAATAGGTGTTCAATAAATATTTGTGGATGAAGTGAATAATTCATTTTTTAAAATCAGAAGCCAGAATAATATAGTCTTCTGTTCTTCTTCACTTGTTAATAATGTGTATTTGAGAAGGATTATTCTTGAATATTCTTATAATTTCTTTCCATGTTTTACTTTTGTGTTAATGCTAGGAAGGTAGCATAAATTGGGCACACTTAGACAAATGGTAAGAAATGTTGGCAGCAGTAATGAAAGCTTATCTGAAAGTCGAAAGTACAGCAGGAACAGAAAATTAGAAAGGAAATTCATTAAGTCAGTCATGATTTTAAGGACTGGAATGAAAAACAGCATCATAAAACATAAGCTAATCTATCCACCCATTGGCAAGGCCAGTAATCATCATTAAGCTATGAAGGTTGGTCCAAAAACTAGTTTAAAAAAACACTATAAAAACAAACAGAAAACCCTTTTGGTTTTTATACTTTTTTTCAAGGCAAGGGAAACAAACAACCTGTACATTGATTGGGTTGTTCTGGCAGAGGAGAAAGAGGAACACGCAGAATAGAATGCTAGTACTGAAATGACCTTTTGATTCTCTCTTCCTTTTTATCTGTTTTTTTGTGATTCAGGAAAGAACTTTTCAGAGTAGTATTTTTTTGTTCAGTGTTTTCCTTTCCATTTTTGAATATCTGTGTTAGACAGATGTTATTCTGTGGCAAACACAATATAATACAACACAACAAGGCCAAAAATATCTAGGGATAGAATCTTCCTCCTAAAGAGAGGATTCTTATGGGATGATAATATTCCATAAGGAAAGAGAAGAATTTTCATTTTGTCCCTTGGTAAACTCTCTATAAAGGATAATTTACATGCATACAAACACATACACACACCTAGCTCATTTTCTCCCTTTGGGTTGGGGTCTAGCTATTCAGCATAGCCAGTATATTATATTTGGGAAGATATATATTGTTGTACAGCTAGTTTAAAATTTTTTTCTCTATCCTATTAGGTAGACTATAGATCTTGGATTCAGGCTTGGATCCAGGAAGACCTGTACTCAGATATCATTTCTGAAAACACAAGTAATTCTGTGACCCTGGGAAAAATCTCATAACCTGTTATGGAATAGGCAACTCTGTAACACTATATAAAAGCATAGAAAGTGCTGAACTGCAGTAACAGAATTTCCTTCTCTGAGAACTTCCTATGGTGATGGAATCACAGGCCCACTTTCTGTATCCATTTGTATTTTTGCATATTTTCAGCTACATTGAGCACATCTTCCCATTAAATAGCATATTACTTATTGCTAGAGATAGCACTCATGATATCCAGTGCAACTCACTATAATAGCTACTCATAAAATATTGTTGATGAATAACAGTTTAAAAGATAAAGTGAGTGTTTTTTTCCCAAATTTTTAGGTGATAAAGATATTGTTGTTTGTTCTTCATTCTTGAAAAGGACCATGTCATCAGGAAGGAGATGTCATGACTTACAATTGAATGGGTTTAAGTGAGGCAGGGTCACCAGCCACATTCTCTCCTCCAGAGCCATCTGGGTCCAGTAGCAAAAAATAGATCAGGATGATTAAAGATGGCTTTGGATTCAGTGAGAAATCTTGACTTCTTTAGACTAAGGACTTTTGCAAGTCTCAGTTTGTTACTGGGTATGGCCATTCAGTGATTAAGGATAAAAATGAGGCAGAGAATGGTCTCTTTTATCTTAAAGAAATCAATCTGGGAGGGAAAGGTCCTCAGAGTTTTTGGCCAAAACAGAAACAATTGCTATTTACATTCACTCTGAATCATCAACATCCAAATAAATGACCAAGTAAAACTTGGATTGGAACTTATTATTGGCCAATCAATGAGAGCCACAGTGATTTATGGTATGAATTAAAAAATGAAATGATATACACTTGAGGCAATTGTTGATGGAAGTTTACCGCATCATTCACTTATTCACTTTTTTTGGGGAGAGTACTTACTCTTTGAATAGTCTTCCCTGCTACAGGGATATTCAAAGGAGGGAGATTCATGTCATGGCTATCATACACTGACAGGGGAACAGGGTTCAAACCTGGCTTTATTTTTCACTTCAAAACTGATTATGTTCATAGATTTCAATTCTAATTTCTGTCATATAACTTTGAAAGTTATTTTTCAAAATCTTGGCTCTGACTATTTAAACACATTCACCGGGGTGACACACTCTGGTGTCTCAGACACTGAATTCCATGGGTTCTTTCTTTCCCTTTGAAAGCTACTTCCTTATATCTATGTTGCCTTTTGCCAACTTTCCATTTCCAGGGCTCTTTTGTCCTTGCTGACTCAAACCAATCCTTTCCAGGAATGGTGAAGCATATTAATTGCAAAACAATGTTAGAAAATAGTGTGACATGCACAAGAAGATTTTTGTTTTGCATGAAAATGAATAAATCCTTTCTCCATATTTCTTTTTTCCTCATTAAAAAAGGCTGGGGGAAGGGAGATGAAAGGTTAAAATCTTAGATATATAGATATACACACATATATATGTATGTATAGGCATATATTCCTACATACATGCAATATAATATATAGGGATATATGCCAATTATATAGGTATATACATATATTTACATATTTGAATATACACACAATCATGCATGTATATATACACATACAGGTTAGTATATATATATATCTATATCTATATATAGATATAGATATATACATATATATGTGTGTGTATATATATATCTCTGTTGTGGATGATCAGTGGATCATTTTTCCGCGTTGAAATCTAGCCTCAGACATTCACTGTGTCATCCTGGGCAAGTCATTAGTTTGCTTTAATTTCTTCATCTTAAAATGAGGTTAAGAAGGAAATGCAAACCTTTCCAGTATCTTTGCCAAGAAACCCCCAAAAAGGATCATAATGAGTCAGAAATGACTGAACACACACACACACTTTTTTTTTTTGTATGAAGTAAGGATTACATATCATTCATTAGCCAATGTTCTCATACTGGTAGTCATAAAGAACTGCTTTAGAGTAACTGGAACACTGAGAATTTAAGATCAGCAGGGAATGCCCTAAACTCAGCTTTTCCTTGCCTTAAAACTAGCTTTCTACCCTCTTGCCATAAACTTAAATTATATTTTAATGTCCCTAATATTGGATAAATTTCTCTGAAAACTTCAAGTTTAACATCTTATTTCAATTGATCATGGCAGAATGGATAGAAAGCCGGTTGCCAGGCTAAGGATACCTGAGCTCAAATGTCAGCTTTGACCAACCCTAGCTGTGTGACTCTGAGCAGGTCACTAAACAGATAGTTGTGTTAAGCAATTTATAACCTCTAAGTTACAGAGGAAGTGCCCTCTCTATGATCCAATTCCTATTCCTTTAACACTAGAAAGTGTTAAGAGGAGAGTTAGCAGGAAAATAAGAATTTCAGAGATGTCATAGGAGGAATATTTGAAGGATCAAGTTCACTTCAAAGTTAACTTGAGGAAGAAAAGCTTCAGGGAAGGATGGTTTCAGTTTTTAAATATCTGAGTATTATCATGTAGAAGAGGAATATAGTTTTTCAGGGTTGCTCTAAAATATATAATTTTAGTGAATGTGAGGAAATTATAGGGACATTTTATTTCAGTATAAGGGAAAATTTTCTAATGATTAGAGTTATACAAAAATTTGAATATTATCTTGTGAAGTAGTGAGTTCACTATCACTGAAAGAACTAAGTTGAGGTTAAACTTACCAGAAATACTGTAAAATGAATGTATACACTGGTAGAAGGCTGAGATTCGATGACTTCTGTTAGCATAGTGTCAAAGGCAATGAGAGAGCTGCAGGGACAGGAAGGCAGAAACTTTGATCTATAGCCAAAGGGATATACCAAGTTTCTCTTACATTAAAGATGACAATATACAAAAAGAGAAACTGGTAAGTGGAACCAGCTGAATTTTAGGGAAACCTAACATGAAGCCTATTATGGGGGTAGGGATGGGGCAAGAAGGCACTAACAATATTACTGGTCAACAAATGTGAGAATCTATGAATTGGTACCATTTTTGAAATTTTATATCATTTATATGGAAAGGCTTTGCTAAAGTTAAATGGAGAGGAGTAAGAATTGGTGCTGGATATGTGTGGGGACCATAAAAAAGTCAAGTCCCTTTGGACAGTCTTGAAGTGACTGTTAAAATACAGGGGGGGGAAATCCACTACCTTTATGTAAGATATTAGTGTTAGATAAATTATTCTTGCTGATTTTTTCAGGGAAATATGTAAACTGCCAGTTTTTGCAACAGTTCTAATGTAGTCAGCAAACAGGATAAATGAAAAGTTGGAGGGCTGTGGATAGGGCAAAGGAACAAACAAGGGTGGGGGGAAATGAAAAAAATAGTATGAGAATACATATTGTGTTGAACTGAGCAGAAAGAAAAATTAGGGAGAGCATAAAAGGGGAAAAAAAGAGATATTATGGATACAAACAAATAACATAATGGAAGACAGAATTAGAGAAACACAATCATCTTCAAGAGATAAAGAGGAAGAGAAAAAATGGAAACAGGCATAATCTTGTTTAGTCTAAAATATAGCTAAGAACCAGCTGCTCATCTCTCTGTTCCTCAATTTTTCCCTCTGTAAAATGAGATTCAAACTATAATAAAAAACTGTGCCATATGATATCTTAATCAATGTGAAGGCTCAAGATGCTGGAATTTCTGCTTGTTGCCCCCTCTGCAAGAGTCAAATAAACCTCTCATCAAGGAACCTTGATCAACAGTAATGTCAATAATCTTTGAAAGAGATCTGATTTTTTTTAAAAGAAAAGTTAGTTTCTGAGCTGCTTTGAGGACAATAAACTTGTTATCTTCTCCCTCCTGACTCCCTAAACTTCACATAGATAGAAAGTAAAAACTTTAGATGCTTATGAAAAATATTAAAAATTTAATAAAAGATAATGCTTGATTTCAAAATATGTGGTTCTAAAAAAAGGAGGCATTTGTAAAGAGTTTTTCTTTATCTTTTTTTTTTTCTTTTTGATCATTCTGGTAATTTTACAGGGGTCCCCAATCTCCAAGTGAGACTCTTTCTTTCTCAATAGTATTTGGTTCTGAATATGCAACCTGGGGAGTTATCTCTCTCACTGGGGCTTGCCTGGGTTCATGTAGAGTCAGTTCATGTAAGAGATTGGGACTGGCATCTATCACCTTTTATATTGAAAGTCATTTAGTTTGATCGAAGTAGCTAGACAGTATCTATCTGTACATGAAGGAGACTTTATAACCTGCCCTAAGGTAGAAAGCACTGCTAGACACAATTTGATTTTGAGTGTCTCTTCTCCTGGGAACACTAAAAAACTATGGGAAGATAAAGGAAAAGTTGACATGAATTTTGCTTTTGAATAAGACTTAAAGTGATAGTATTTTTACCAAGCCAATATGAAACAGGCAGAGGCCCTGGTAAAATAAAGCAAGCAACCACTTCCCCATTATTTTTCCAGGCCATCTGGGCTGGCGGTGGCAGGAGGGGTTGGGCTGGTGGGGAGCCACCTGAACTCAGGTCCTCTTGACTTCAGGGCTGGTGCTCTATCCACTGCGCCACCTAGCTGCTCTTGAGATTTTCCTAATCATTTGGAATACAGGATCATAGGCTCATATATTTAGAATTTGAAAAGGAACATGAAAGGCATGAAATATAATGTTTTCATTTTAGAGATGAAGATACTGTGGCTGAGAGTCTGCTTTTCTTAACCACAGAAGGAATATACTATGCTGATGTGTAAATGAGAGAAAAAACACATTAGAACATGAATGTGTTTTTTCACCTGTTATTTTGTCCACATTAAGCTGGTGTAGCTTTTTGTGTCCCTTTAAATTGAAGGTTTGAAGGGGCTTAAATAATTTTAAAGTTTTGAGACTACAAAGAAGAGAAGCACTAGAATGCATTTTCAAAGTGGACTGTGGAAAATCCTTTTAAGACTTTTTAAAGAAATGGTTGATCAGCTAATTTTTAAAATGGGCATGGATTTAAAAAAAATCTTTCCTGAAATTGAACTACTAGAAATTTCCTCTTGTTCTATGTTTCTATGAGAACTTCCTCTCAGCTTTAAACATACCAGAATTTCTATGACTTCTGGAAAATGAAAAAGCAAAAGGGCAAATGATTATAAGGATAATGTTAATAATCTTTGATTTAATTTATAGAAACTAGTCTTTTTAAGAATTACTGGCTGGGTTGGAGCCAATATCTCAGAGTAGAGAAAGAAGCTGAGCTATCCAAATATTCTTCTCCAAGGAATTTTAACATAATGTCTCAAATCAAATTTAGGAGTGGCAGAGCCAACAAAAGATTGAGGTGAGAGATTTTTCCAGCCTAAGACAACTTGGGAGGTTGGAAGATGTCTCTGATACTGAAGGGAGGCTAGCCTTGAACACATCTGATGGCAACACCAGCTGTGTGCTCTGATATACTAACAGCAGCTTCTAAAGTTCTTAAACTAGAGATGGTAAGGAAAGCGAGTAAGTATTCAGAAAGAGACTACAGGGAACCTTTGTATTAAGACTGAGTGCAGGAAAGGATGCTGTTTGGCAACTCCATGCCTAGATATCTACTGCCAAGTCATAGTTCTAGGGAGAAGAGGAGAACTTGCTGTCCCAAGAAAACAAGCCCTGGTTGCAAGGAAACAGTAAATACACCTCTCCTTAGATGACACTATCTTGGAAGCACTCAATGGGAAAGTGAATGAAATTTCCTATTAAGGCAGTACTGTTTATTCCAAAATTGAAGTTTTGATTGACAGAGCTGCTGTGCACAAAGTCTTTTAAAATAGTGAATCAGCTTATTAACTCTATTATTAAGGGGAAGGATATATAAATCATGAGCTAATTATACATTACACACAAACATGGCAGAAGGAAATGAAGTTAAAGACCAGTTGTATTTATTCTATTGAATCTTCTTTACTAAACTCACCTTAGCAAGTAAGAATGTTAGAAAAAAACAAGAAAAGTACATTTTTTTAAAAGGAGAGCTAATATGGTTTTAGTACAAAATGCTACAAAGCAGATTGTAATCTTGGAATAACTCTAAAAATATAAATTTGGGGTCTAGTCTGATTTCTTGGAGTTTCAAAATTTTTCCTCAAGTTTTTATAAAGATGTTACTTGGTGGTCTCACAATAATAAAGAAAATCAAAGAGATAACTCCTCCCTATAGGCACAGTCCTGACTATGGCAATCAATTCACTATGGCAGAATCCTATTTATCTCTATTTTAAATGCATAAACTGAAACCAAAAGAAGCTGATTTAGTAACATGACATTTTGGAAATCGTACGGCTGCTAAAATTTATTTTATATAATCACATTACATTACATCTCATTTATGGAATGAACCATTATGAGGCAGTGTAATGTTTGGGCTAGTTTTATGGAGGTCCTCTGGACAGGCCTTACTCTCAGTAGGATAGTCACCACAAGGATGGTCAGGAAGAAAGTCTAAAGTCTTTATTGTCTCCTTCACAGACTGTCTCCTCAGTCTGTTCACTCTTTGTCCTTAGGTCTCTCAGTCCTTAAATACCCTATTACAATTACATCATTACAGCATACTGAGTATCTGGCCAACTAGAGTGATTATATCATTATATCAAATTAGAGTGATTATATCATTATATCATACTAGATATATGAGAACTAGAGAATCATTATCTCATCAATCACACTAAGTAAACACCTTGTTGTAAGTATCCTTGTTTCAAGTATACTTCTACAGAGTTCTGGACCTCTACATTTCCCACTTTCTTTTGTTTTAGAACACAGGTTATCATACCCTCCCTAACTTTTCAGGGAGGTGAGAACACCAAACCAGATATTGTTAGCAGGTTTTCTCTCTGAAACAGATATACATAAATCCTTCAACATGGGAGGTATTACACAAGCACATAATAATATAAGAGAGGCTAGTAGTGATGTGACAAACAACATGAATCAACATGAGGAGTTATACATGTCCATAAGTATGAGAGGGAGGGTATATAAATAATAATCATATATATATACATACATATATATATATGTATATATATATATATATATACATACACCTCCTTCAGCAGTCAAGAGGTAATCCCAAATCTATCTATTGTCCATTACTTCATGTGTCAGGGAATCCTACGATTTCTGCAAGTCTGGAAGCTCTACAAGAGTCTTATTATGTATTAGGGAATCCAATGATTCCTGTTGGTTTTAAAGTCCTGCATCAGTCTAATTAACAATTTTTAATGTTTGTAAGTCAATTACTATATTCATAGAGTTAACAGTCACACTTTTTCAGTGGCACATGTAGTCAGAGATGGAGCCATCTGATGTTTCTTGGTCTTTTCCTTTGTTTCAAGGGTCTCCTTTTCTCTCCAATGGACAAGGCAAATCTGGCTTCTTGGCACCCATCTGATTACTTCTCTATCTATAGAGATATAAGCAAATCATCTTCCCCAAGCAGTTAACCTATCTGGTCCCTTCCATTAACCACTTTCTGGATCTCTCCACATCACCTGGTGATTATCTAAAGATAGTGGCACTGCTCGCACTGGACACTGCCCTTCTGGTGGGTTATAAAACCTGTTTGCTGGAGCCAGTGCATCTTTATAAAAAAAAATAGTGTAAAGAGCTAAATTTAGTTCTCTAGGGTTACCTATGGTTCCCCCTCTTTTTTGTTTTTGGAGGAGCATCTTGATGTCTCTTTCTCTTTTCTACTATTGCCTATCCTTGAAGATTAAAAGGTATGCCAGTGGTGTGTAAAATCTGATACTGGGCACAAAAGTGTGCAAAATGTTTAGCAGTATATGCAAGACCATTATCTGTTTTTATTGCTTGTGGCACACCCATAATTGCAAATGCTTGTATAAGGAATTCAGTATCTACTTGAGCAGTCTCTTTTAGTGCTGGTATTGCAAAAGTAAGTCCTGAAAAGGTGTCTACTACAACATGGATAAAAGACAGATGACCAAAAGATTTATATTGGGTCATATCCATTTGCCAAATTTCAGTGGGTCTCAAACCATGAGGTTCTTCCCTGGAGGGAATGTAAGAGTGTGGAAAGGAAGACAAGCTGTACGGCTTTTACTATGCTCCTAACTTCCTCTCTTGCTATTCCAAATTGTAAATGTAAAGCTCGAGCAACCTGATGATATTTAGAATGAGATTCTTGGGGTTCCTGAAATAAAGGAGTATTGGCCAACATAGTTAAAAGGCTATCTGCCTTTGAATTACCATCAAAAATAGGAGTTGGAAGTCCACTATGAGAGTGGACATGCAAGATATAAATCTTACCTCGATGCATTCTCACTTTCTCTTGAAGTTCCTTAAAGAGTTGATATATATTAGAAGGTACAAATTTTATTTGGGCTGTGGTAATTCTTTGTACTATACCTACTGAATAAGCTGAATCAGATATTATATTTACATCTCCTGGATAATAAGTCAAAGCTAACATGATTTCATACAATTCATTCTGCTGAGTGGACTGAAAAGGAGTTCTGAGTTCTGACTACTTTCTTTATAATTAAGTCATGAGAGTATACAGCACAAATGTTATGTTTGGATGCGTCTGTAAAGATAATTGGTTGAAACCTTTTTCTTCAAAAATCCATTGCCAATTATGTAATAGCTGAATTATCTTTGATGTAGACCCATGTGTAAGATTTGGAGCTGTGGCCAATAAAATTTGCCACTCTGGGGTGATTTCACAGCATACTTTAATTTTTGCGTTGGTATAAAAGGTGTATATCTTGTCAGGTCTTATCCTAGATAATTGTACTACTCACTTAATGGCCTTTAATAAACTTATAGCCACAAGCACTGGGTAAGGAGTAAGGCTTTGTTCTGGTTGTGCTGAGAGGTTCACCAACTTCATCACATTGTCTCCTTGATGAAGGATTTCTGTGAGTGCCTCTTTTGTAGAAAAAACTGATATTTCCAAGGATTTTGGAGTGACTCTTTTAACCGCATTGGATAAAGCCAGTTCAAATTCTCTCAAAGCCTCTTGAGCTTCTTTTGTAAGCTGGCATGGTAAGTTTAAAGCACAGTCTCCCCTTAAAATGTCATATAATGATTGCAACTGATAGGTAGTCAAGCCTAACACTGGATGCATCCATTGGATATTTCCTATCAATTTCTGGAAGTCATTTAAGGTGTTTAGCTTCTCTGTTCTTAAAGAAAGCTTTTATACTGTAAGCACCTTAGGATATACTTCATTTCCTAAATATTGAAAAGGAGCGTATCTTTGAATTTTTTCTGAAGCTATGTGCAATTTGTAGTTCCTTAGTGTTTCTATGGTCTTTTGTAGATTTGCTTCTAACATTTTCTCTTCAGGTGCACACTCCAAGAACATAACTTTTGGAAATGCCTTTTTTTTTTTTTTTTTTTTTTACTGAAGTAAGAGCAGTAGCCACATACATTTGACACATAGTAGGGCTATTTTTTCATTCCCTGTGGCAAAACTGTTCATTCATATCTTTTATAAGGCTTAGCTAAATTAATGCTGGGCACTGAAATGTCTATAACATAGGATTTGGAAGTCCAGGCTGAAGAGTTCCCATAGGTTCCATATGTTCTTTTACTTTTCTTAAATCAGCCAACATCCTCCATTTTCCAGATTTCTTTTTTTACAATAAATACAGGGGAATCATAAGGACTTAGAGAAGGTTGTAAGTGTCTTTGGTCAAGTTGCTCCTGTACTATATCTAATAAGGCCTAAATTTTTTCACTCGCTAAGGGCCACTGTTCTATCTATACTATTGTATCAGTTTCCTGTTGAATGGGAACAGGTGAGAGTGTTGGAAGGCCTTCAATAGCAAGCTTACCTAAAAAGCTAAAGTACTCATTTGTAATCTTAACTATTGTAAGCTGTCTCTTCCTCATAATTGATGGGGATTTTTTCAACTACAAAAGGAGTAAAAACTCCTGTTTCACTTTCAAATGTCCATCTCATAGGGATAACATTAATTTCAGTAGCTATTGATCCTCCTATGCCAGAAACATAAATGTCTGCCTTAATCTTTGGCCAATGACTGGGCCAACTGGCATCTCTAATGAGTGCATGATCTGCCCCTGTGTCTATCAACCCTTCTAATGGTATGCCATTTATATAGATAGTGAGCATAGGATGATCAGCTGTAACAGCTGCAGTCCATAATCCTGGATTCTATTGCTGGGAGTCAAAATCTGGGCAACTTTCACCAGATTGCTTATTAGGAGTATGTATCAATAAACCCCATGCTACTACTTCCCTTGGTTGATCAGTCACACATTGTCTACCTGTGTTAGTGCCTAGGATATAAGCTACAAATTTCCCAGTTTCCCACATCAGTATAAGGATGGACACTGTTTTATAAGCATTCTTAGGAGGTGAAATGATCAAACCAACTGTGCCTGGAGGCAAAAGTTCAGACGAGTAGATTTCACCTCTTCAGGGGATATCTCAGTAATTCCAGCTACATGCAACTCTATTCTCCCCAGTTGTAATCCCTTTCTCCCATTAGGTTGCTTCTTGGCTGATTGGTCATGTTGGAGTACTGAACTTCTGGAGACTTTCTGGGTGTAACATTGGCTGCCATCATGTCCCAAAAGTTTTTTGCCTGGGACCCTGGAACTGAGGCCTGCTTTCTGTTTTCCTAAGTCATTCTACATTCTGATGCCCAATGGAAGCCTTTGTTGAGTTTTAGATATGGGGTTTTGGGTCTTGTTCTCCCACTGTCCTCTCACTCTACCTCTATGCCAACATTGAACTTTCATATGCCCTACTTTACCACATTGAAAGCATTGAGGAGTTTCTCTGGAAGTCCCTTGCCAAAAGAGACTATGTCTTCCCATGTTTGGATCTTGGCAAATCTGCATCATAGCCTGGGTATAAAAGGCATTTGTGCTCACT
The DNA here is from genome assembly GCF_048593235.1 of Sminthopsis crassicaudata. Taxonomy (NCBI): domain Eukaryota; kingdom Metazoa; phylum Chordata; class Mammalia; order Dasyuromorphia; family Dasyuridae; genus Sminthopsis; species Sminthopsis crassicaudata. The sequence continues at coordinate 120,822,339 of NC_133619.1, read as the reverse complement.
GTGGCATAGTGTCTTATGATCTCCTCTAAAGGAGCATCCTTGTGTAGTCCTAGTATAATTCTTCTACAAACCTCTTTAGCATTTTCTTTAGCAAATTGTCTTGTAATTTCTATTGCTGTATTTTCACCAATAGTTTGTATGACAGCATCTGCAAACATCCCATGAAATCAGCAAAGAATTAATTTGGACTTTGTGTTATTTTTGTGAAGGCTTCCTCTCTATCTTGTCTTCCTGGGAGCATGCCCCATCCTTTGATAGCAGCAGAAGCAATTTTTTCATAAGGGTAATTATCTGCATAAGGTCCTAAACCTGCTAGTTGATCAAAGGTGACGGATATGTTAACTCCAGGTTGCCTATTTCAATGGGATTGTATTCTACAGAGTTCACTATACTCAGAAAGCCACAACAAGTTTTGTCCAGGTTCTAAACGTGTCCTTGCTATAGATTTCCAATCATTAAGGCTTAAAACTTCAAAAGCCAAATTCTCTGATAAAATCTTAACATAAGATGATGTAGACCCATAAAGAGTGCAAGCCTTTTTCAGATCTTTGATAATTTCCAGATTAAAAGGAGTGTATCTTCTTTTTTCTTAACTTGAAGAGTCAAACTCTTCAATCACAGGGTATACTTCTATTTTCAAATTAGATGTATCCTTTCCTTCATCTTTAGCTTTAATTAATGCCTTTTGTAATTGTGTCATAGGGGGTGGACAAAAAATTGCTGCAGGAGTGGTGCTGATTGTGTCACTGCCCCTCTGACTCCTCCTCCGTTCCCCCACAAAGGCAAAATTGAGGGGGGGAAGATCAGGAGAGGGGTTGGGGAATGCTCTAAAGCTGTTGCTGAGTAGCACCACACTCCTTAATTTCATCAGCACTATACTTAACTCCTTTCTTTGTCCAATTCTTCATGCTTTTCAGCTGCTTTGTCAATACCATCCCCCTTCTGCTCTTTCTCCTTTTTCCTTATTTTAAAACTTGTAAGATTCCTTAAAACCAATTGTATTATGTTGTATATATAGAATGTTTCCTCAGGAATTGAATCAGGACCATTATCTTGATAATATTCAAATAGTTGCTCTCCCACTAGTTTCCACGCATCTAGCTCTAATTTTTCTTCCTTAGAGAATCAAGGAGATGTGTACTCTAATATTTCTAAGAGTCCAGTGATCTGCTCCCAAGTTATCAAAAAACCTTGCTTTTTAAAAATTAACCTAACTATGCTTGCTACAAACTTCCCTTGGGGTGGGAAAGGCTCTTTTCTTAGTATTTGCCCCATTTCAGCTGAAAATGAAAGTTACTAGCTTACTCACCCTGTTTCTGGTCATAGGGACTTCTCCATTGAACTTACAATCATTGAGCTACTGAGTTCTTATGTCCAGAGCTTCAAAATGTAGTGTGCTTCTTTCAGTGCCCCATGTTTGGATGTCAAAATGTAAGGATAGTCAGGAATAGAGTCTAAAGTCTTCTTCAAAGTCTGTCTTTTTCACAGTCTGTTTACTTTGACTGTGTCCTTAGTTCTCTCAGCCCTTAAATATCCTATTACAATTACATCATTACAGCATACTGAGTATATGGCCAATTAGAGTGATTACATCATTATATCAAACTAGAGTGATTATATCATTATATTATATTAGATATATGTGAAGTAGAGAACCATTATCTCAGCAGTCACACTGAGTAAACACCTTATTGTAAGTATCTGTTTTAAGTATACTTCTCCAGAATTGAGGCCCTCTAAAAAGCAGTTAGTACAAAGAAAATATTACTGTATTCAGGATCAAAGGATTTGAATTCAAATCCTGTTATTCCTGCCTTTGTGATCTTGAGCAAATCACTCAACTTTCTAGGCACTTCGTTTTCTACTTTTAAATATAAGCATATGATCCTAAACCCTAGGGTATGGGTCAGGTTGAGGAAGCTCTTGGCTACTGTCCAGGGTGCTAACTGAATTTATGATCTTGTGCCTCAATGATACATGTTTCAAATCTCATATTTTTGAGACCATCTAAATGGAAATACACATGCAGAGATATATCATTTTCACATGTCAAAGAATGGGTGAGATATTTGAAATCAGGCACCATGTTTTATATGCTTTCTTTTTTGCAGTGCCTAGAATGGTAGTAGTGTTAACTAAAGCTATTTGATGACTTGAGTTAAAGTATGTCTGCATACACACAGGCATATATTTACTCACATTACCAGCTGTCACCTAAACAAATCCTAAGTTTTCCCACTTTTGTCATGCTATTTCCTGTTCCTGGAAACTTTGACTCTCATAAATCTTCTGTTGAAATTTCATCTACTAGATTTGAATTAAACGCCATGTAGGAGAAAAAAGGTATGTATGAACAGACACAAAAAAGAAAGGAAGCATTAAATGTATTAGGAAAATAGTGAGAGTATTGTAGTTCAATAGAATCTGTTATTACTTTTTTTAAAAAAAGAAAAAAACAAATTAAAATGTAATTGGAAAGTATTTAACAAAATCAATTATCATTGAAACAGTTTTTTAAAACTAATTTTTAACAAAATAAATTATCATTGAAATTTTCTTTTTTTTAAACTAATATTTATGAGCATTCCAGACTCCAATGAGTCTGGAAGAGTGAGGCTGATGACTGCAACTCTACCTCATTTAAATTCAATTCATACATGAATCAGTGCTACATATTATCTATCATTATTGCTCCTATTAAATATTTCATTGATAAAGTGCACTCAAATCACCATTTACCTATAATCTTCCTTCTTCTTTTCCTTGCTCCCAATACTTTTGGTTCTTATAACACATTCATTTCCTAGTTTATCCTTTTCCTTCCCTTGTAACAAAGATTAAAAAAAAAGTTCAGGGAAATCAAACAACACATCAATTCTGTTTGACCTTATATGTAGTATTCTATAACTGTAAATCTCCAATTCTGTATTGGAGAGAGGGAAATATGTTTTATCAACTCTTCTGTGAGGTCAAGTTTGGTCAATATAATTACATGATTTCAATTAATAAGGCCACATGTGCCTACTATGTGCAAGAAATTACTGTAAACATTGAAATTTTTAGTTTTTTTTAATGTTCATTAAATTTATACCATGGGAATTATTTAAATTGCTTTCTTGGCTGTTTGCTTGACTGTATCAGTTCATATAAGTCTTCCCATCTGCTTTTGAATTCTTTGTATTCATCATTTCCTATGGTGCAAAAACATTCCATTCACGTAACCACAATTTATTTAGCCATTCTCTAAGCATAGAACACTTGCTTTGTTTCCAGTTTTTAAAACCTAATTTATAGCTTTTAAAGGAGTTTTCTTTAATTTCAAAGAGATAAAGTGATCTGTCTACATCACTCATAACTAAGAAATTTGTTAGAGGCAGAATTTGAACTCAGTTTTTATTGATTTGAAGCTCTAACCTATGCACTAAACCACACCACTTCTCTAAATAGAAGTCTAAATAACAAAGGTAAATAAAACTGTTGGGTTTTATAAAAGCCTATCAATCAGTGGCATTTCTTAAAATCATTTGGATTTTTCTGAACCCTTTCCCTCAAAGTCACTCCTTCAATAAACTGCTCAATAAAAGAGCAGTTTGAAATGATTGATGCAGGGAATATATTAGAAAAGGCACTGATAGAGCAGGGAGTGATTCAAGTTATGGTATGACAGTTTTCAAGTCTGATTCTGAATGGAATTAAAGGTCACAATAAATGTCCATAATAAACAGTGGAGTGATGGATTTGAAGTCAGAGTACGCGAGTTTGAGTTTTGAGCTCAGCTACTATGCAGTTCAAAGATTTTTTTTTAAACTAGCCTAGTGTTCCAGGGTGTCATTTCTTTGAAAAGATGTGACTTCTCCCCTTCTTCTTCATTTACTTGACTTGGTACTTCCCTGAAACCTCTTATATTGAAAGTCTTTCTTGTTGGAAAATTCTAGCTTCCTAGTTAATTGACATTCAAACATTGAAGATAGAAAACTACTTAGACCCATTCCAGAGAGTTCCTGGCCTTCTTTATAAAATACCTAGCCCTCTTATCCATGGCTAAACTGTTATGCTATATGAAATGGGACTCATTTATGTTGATACCAAAGTTGGAGGAGTTGTGGGAACTTGGCTGTTGGGTATAGATGGAATCTCTGTCTGGGTCATTGATTCCCTTCTTTCCCTTGCCATTGCTTTGATATCAACTCACTCAAGGCTTTGCTTGCACATTGACTAGATCATAGTTGTAGTCTGCTCTTCCAGAGATCTGTATCCTATAATTTTTTTTGATTCCTGTTAAATTAATCCATAAGCAGTTATTAGGCAGCTACTTTATGCTAGGTGATTGTGCCAACTAATGGAGCTTTCAAGACAGAAATGCCAGTCTATACCCTCAAGAAGGTTATATTTTAATCATTCTATATGATCTTGATGTAGCTATTCTCTCTTTTACACACAGATCCTGCCATTAATATATTTCATATTTTCTTCCTGATATAAGTTAAAATATGTCAAATTAAGGCTATTACTTTTAGCATCACCATTGGCCAGTTTCTTTTATTTATTTATTTTTTTCATGGAAATCTCCAAGTTCCCAAAGAGTAAACATAATTGTCATATGTATTTACTAGCTGGGTGAAACTGGGCAAAATATTAACCTTAGTTTACTTATTTGTAAAATTATGAGAATAAGACTGCCTGTTTCATGGCATTACTGTGAAGAAAGTCATTTGGGAAATATTCAGCAAGCCAGTAAGTAAGCTCTGGAAGCTGACTAAATACTAGCTGGGTGAAACTGGGCAAAATATTAACCTTAGTTTACTCATTTGTAAAATTATGAGAATAAGACTGCCTGTTTCATGGCATTACTGTGAAGAAAGTCATTTGGGAAATACTCAGTAAGCCAGTAAGTCAGCTCTGGAAGCTGACTAAATAATAGGTGATTTTTGTGAAGAGAAGATTGGGCATTTTAATGATTAGCCAACAAGTATTTTGTGACCACCCCAGTGGGCTTGATATTCTATGTCCTTATTTACAGAACCAAAAAATCTCCTCATTTTTGGGACCAAGGATACTAAAGGAAGCATGAAGCTGAGTTACATGTTGCTTCTGCTATCAACAATCCTTAATGTTCACAGAGAGAAGAAAAAATGGGATGAAATTTTCTCTCATCTTGATCCACTTCAAGCACTGTTTTTCTAAAAAATGGAAACTTCACTGCTTTCTGTAAGTAGACAAAACTACTCTTCTTAGAAACTAGTAATTCCTTTAAATTAGATGTACTGATAATCTTTCCAAGACTCAAAATCAGGTTGTAATTCCAATCAGGTGGGGCACCTTCCTTGTTCTAGGAAAGAATACAAAATCTTTATCCTCTTTTAATAATGATACGCTTCAATCAAAATTAGGAATATGAGTATGCAAGAAAGGTAAGCAGAGTGCTAGCTGTGAGATGGTAGGGGGTATACCTGGCTATAAGTAATGACTGCTGTAGTTGAAACACGATAATAAGAACTTTCACAACCGAATTCTGGAGATGAACCAAATGCTAACACTGTGCAGACTAATATGAGATTGGGGTGGATGGCTAGATATTAAGAATATAGTACATGACATCTCTTTTAACTTCTGAAATCAGCAGAAAAAGCATTGGCTCTAGTGGTAGAGAACCTGGGTTCACAGCTTGCCTATAATACTACCTATGTCACCATGGGCAAATTAATTAACTTCCCTGGGTCTCAGTGTCCTCACTTGTAAAATGAGTTTAAATTAGATGGGCTCTGAATTCTCAACTTTATTTCTGTAATTTTAGGTAGAACTGATTGGTAGAATTTTCAGCTACCTATAAAATTGTATGAATGAAATGACTTCTCTAACAGGGGTTTTTAGCCTGAGGTTCATGAATAGATTTCAGGGGATCTGTTAACTTGTATGGGGCAACTATATATATAATTTCAACATAATTGACTTTTTTGTGAGCTATATCTTTTATACATTTCAAAACATTATTCTGAGAAGAGGTCCATTATTCTAAGAAGAGGTCCATACACATAGATAAGACTAGACCAGGGATTCTCAAACTATGGCCCGTGGGCCATATGCAGCCTGATGAGGACGTTTATGTGGCCTGCCTGGTTATGTCAAATGGGTTGAGGGGCAGAGGCAGAATGTGAGTTTTTGTTTTTACTACAGTCCCTCCAACAGTTTGAGGGACAGTGAACTGGCCCCCTAGGACCACTGGACTAGACTATCAAATTGGTCTACAACAACAATCATCACCATCACCAACACAACAAAATGTTAAGAATCTCTGGACTAGAAGATAAATGAATGAAAACAATTATGAAAGATTATTTTAGGAATATTTCAGATGGATGAGAGATGCCAGTGATGAGTTTAAAATTTTTCAAAGATAATCTATAGAGTAGGACATAGGATTCCTAGTAGTCATTTAATCTTTATATATACACATAAACACATGTTATATATGTATATATATTTATATGTATATTCATATATATATACATGCACACATATATGTCAGAATTACATTACAAAATATTTTTAAAATTCTCCTTTTAAATTCATTATTTTCTTTTTCTCCTCTCCTCCACTCTATTTCCTTCCCCCCATCTCCTCGACCCTTTCCCCACCTCTTTTCTTCTTTCTCTCCTCCTGTCTCTTTCATTTCATTCCTTTTTTTCATCTCTACTCAGCTTTCTTACCTCCTCCTCTCCTGTCTTCTCCTCATCTTATTACCAAGAAAGTCCTTTTTCTGAAAGAAACCTGGATTTTATGTTTATCCCTGCCTAGGTATGGATTTAAGAGTTAGTAAAGTTATGTCACCTTTCATGGGCTTTCTGAGACTTAAGTCTTTTTAAATTTAAGCATTTGGTGTCTTAAAGCTAGACTGTGAGCAGCTAGTTGGCACGGTGGATGAAGCATTGTGCTTGGAATTAAGAAGACTCTTCTTCCTGAGTTCAAGTTTAGTCTTAGATATTTATTACTTTTGTGACCCTGGTTAAGCCACTTAATCCTGTTTGCCTCAATTTTTTATTTGAAAAAATGAGTTGGAAAAGGAAATGAGAAATCATGCTAGCATCTTTGCCAAGAAAACCCCAGACAGAGTTAAGAAGAGTTAGACATGATTGCAATGGTTAAATAACAACAAAAGAGTTAGGTTGCAATGTCAGATTACCAGCCTTCATTAGTAGATGTCACTATTTGACACATGACTTATTCTAATTAGCTAATTTAACAAATTCAAGGATCTAGATCATACAAAATGAATATAAATATAAATGTATCAAATATTTATATTAGGTTCCTACAGTTTATAGAACACTGTGCTAGGTGCTAGAGAATATATAAAGATCAGAGAAGACATGATATCTTCTGGTATAGAATTTACTATTTAATAAGAAAATTTGCTAATACAGAATCACAAAATCTCAGGCTTGGAAGGGAATTAAGAGGCATTTTTGGCCAAACTGAACAAGGGATGCTTTTTTTACAAAAAAGCTGGTGGTCTAGTTGGCTGGTGGTCTTCTACTTTTTTTTTTTTTAATTTTAATTTTTTTATTTTATTTTATAATTATAACATTTTTTTGACAGTACATATGCATGGGTAATTTTTTACAACATTATCCCTTGCACTTACTTCTATTCAGATTTTTTCCCTTCCTCCCCCAACCCCCTCCCCCAGATGGCAAGCAGTCTTATATATATTAAATATATTACAGTATAATTTAGATACAATATGTGTGTGTAGAACCGAATTTTTTTTTGTTGCACAGGAAGAATTGGATTCAGAATGTAAAAATAACAGTTTACATTCATTTCCCAGTGTTCCTTTTCTGGATGTAGCTGGTTCTGTCCATCATTAATCAATTGGAATTGGATTAGTTCTTCTCTATGTTGAAGAAATCCACTTCCATCAGCATACATCCTCGTACAGTATCATTGTTGAAGTGTATAATGATCTTCTGGTTCTGCTCGTTTCACTCAGCATCAGTTGATGTAAGTCTCTCCAAGCCTCTCTGTATTTCTCCTGTTGGTCATTTCTTATAGAACAATAATATTCCATAACATTCATATACCATAGTTTACCCAACCATTCTCCAATTGATGGACATCCATTCATCTTCCAGCTTCTAGCCACTATGAAAAGGGCTGCCACAAACATTTTGGCACATACAGGACCCTTTCCCTTCTCTAGTAGTTCCTTGGGGTATAAGCCCAGTAGTAGTATGGCTGGGTCAAAGGGTATGCACATTTTGATAACTTTTTGGGCATAATTCCAGATTGCTCTCCAGAATGGTTGGATTCTTTCACAACTCCACCAACAATGCATCAGTGTCCCAGTTTTCCCACAGCCCCTCTAACATTCATCGTTATTTGTTCCTGTCATCTTAGCCAATCTGACAGGTGTGTAATGATACCTCAGAGTTGTCTTAATTTGCATTTCTCTGATCAATAGTGATTTGGAACACTCTTTCATATGAGTGGAAATAGTTTTAATTTCATCATCTGAAAATTGTCTGTTCATATCCTTTGACCATTTATCAATTGGAGAATGGCTTGATTTCTTATAAATTAGAGTCAATTCTCTGTATATTTTGGAGATGAGGCCTTTATCAGAACTTTTAACTGTAAAAATTTTTTCCCAATTTGTTACTTCCCTTCTAATCTTGTTTGCATTAGTTTTGTTTGTGCTGAAACTTTTTAATTTGGTGTAATCAAAATGTTCTATTTTGTGATCAATAATGGTCTCTAGTTCTCCCTTGGACACAAACTCCTTCCTCCTCCACAAGTCTGAGAGGTAAACCATCCCATGTCCCTCCAATTTATTTATGATTTCGTTCTTTATGCCTAAATCTTGGACCCATTTTGATCTAATCTTAGTATGTGGTGTTAAATGTGGGTCCATGCCTAGTTTCTGCCATACTAATTTCCAGTTTTCCCAGCAGTTTTTGTCAAATAATGAATTCTTATCCCAAAATTTGGGATCTTTGGGTTTGTCAAAGATTAGATTGCTATTTTTATTCACTATCTTGTCCTGTGAACCTAACCTATGCCACTGATCAACTAGTCTATTTCTTAGCCAATACCAAATGGTTTTGGTGACTGTTGCTTTATAATATAGCTTTAAATCAGGTACACTTAGACCACCTTCCTCTGACTTTTTTTTCATTAGTTCCCTTGCAATTCTCGACCTTTTATTCTTCCATATGAATTTTGTTGTTATTTTTTCTAGGTCATTAAAATAGTTTCTTGGGAGTCTGATGGGTATAGCACTAAATAAATAGATTAGTTTGGGGAGTATTGTCATCTTTATTATATTCGCTCGGCCTATCCAAGAACATTGAATGTCTTTCCAATTATTTAAATCTGACTTTATTTTTGTGGCAAGTGTTTTGTAATTTTGCTCATATAATTCCTGACTCTCCTTTGGTAGATATATTCCCAAATATTTGATACTATCGACTGTTATTTTGAATGGAATTTCTCTTTGTATCTCTTGCTGTTGGATTGTGTTGGTAATGTATAAAAATCCTGAGGATTTATGTGGATTTATTTTGTATCCTGCGACTTTGCTAAAATTCTGAATTATTTCTAATAGCTTTTTAGCAGAGTCTTTGGGGTTCTCTAAGTATACCATCATGTCATCTGCGAAAAGTGACAATTTGATTTCTTCATTTCCTACTCTAATTCCTTGGATCTCTTTCTCGGCTCTTATTGCCAAGGCTAGAGTTTCTAGTACTATATTGAATAGTAATGGTGATAGTGGGCAACCTTGTTTCACTCCTGATCTTACAGGAAAAGGTTCTAGTTTATCACCATTACATATGATGTTTACTGAAGGTTTTAAATATATGCTCCTTATTATTTTAAGGAATAGTCCATTTATTCCTATACTCTCAAGTGTTTTTAGTAGGAATGGATGTTGGATTTTATCAGATGCCTTTTCTGCATCTATTGAGATGATCATATGGTTTTTATTAATTTGATTATTAATATGGTCAATTATACTAATAGTTTTCCTAATATTAAACCAGCCCTGCATTCCTGGTATAAATCCCACTTGGTCATAGTGTATTATCCTGGGGATGATTTTCTGAAGTCTATTTGCTAATATCTTATTTAAGATTTTAGCATCAATATTCATTAAGGAAATTGGTCTATAGTTTTCTTTCTCAGTTTTCGATCTACCTGGTTTAGGTATCAGTACCATGTCTGTGTCATAGAAGGAATTTGGTAGGACTCCTTCAATCCCTATTTTTTCAAATAGTTTACATAGCATTGGAGTTAGTTGTTCTTTAAATGTTTGGTAGAATTCACCTGTAAATCCATCTGGTCCTGGGGACTTTTTCTTAGGAAGTTGGTTAATAGCTTGGTCTATTTCTTTTTCTGAGATGGGACTATTTAAACTACTTACTTCTTCCTCTGTTAATCTGGGCAAGCTATATTTTTGAAGGTATTCTTCCATTTCATTTAAGTTATCGAATTTATCGGCATAAAGTTGAGCAAAGTAGCTCCTAACTATTGTTCTAATTTCCTCTTCATTAGTGGTGAGTTCACCCTTTTCATTTTCAAGACTATCAATTTGCTTTTTCTCTTTCCTTTTTTTAATCAGGTTTATTAAGGGTTTGTCTATTTTGTTGGTTTTTTCATAAAACCAACTCTTAGTTTTATTAATTAATTCAATAGTTTTTTTACTTTCAATTTTATTAATCTCACCTTTTATTTTTTGAATTTCAAGTTTTGTGTTTGTCTGGGGGTTTTTAATTTGTTCCTTTTCTAGCAATTTTAGTTGTAAACCCAATTCGTTGGCCCTCTCTTTCTCTATTTTATGCAGGTAGGCCTGTAGAGATATAAAACTTCCCCTAATTACTGCTTTGGCTGTATCCCACACATTTTGGTATGATGTCTCATTATTGTCATTTTCTTGGGTGAAGTTATTAATTATGTCTATGATTTGCTGTTTTACCCAATCATTCTTTAGTATAAGATTATTTAGTTTCCAATTATTATTTGGTCTATTTTCCCCTGGCTTTTTATTAAATGTTATTTTGATTGCATTATGGTCTGAAAAGGATGCATTTACTATTTCTGCCTTACTGCATTTGATTTTGAGGTTTTTATGCCCTAGTATATGATCAATTTTTGTATAGGTTCCATGAACTGCTGAGAAGAAAGTATATTCCTTTCTGTCTCCATTTAGCTTTCGCCAAAGATCTATCATATCAAACTTTTCTAGTATTCTATTTACCTCTTTGACTTCTTTCTTATTTATTTTGTGGTTTGATTTATCTAATTCTGAGAGTGCAAGGTTGAGATCTCCCGCTATTATAGTTTTGCTATCTATTTCCTCTTGCAGGTCTCTTAATTTCTCTTTTAAGAATTTAGATGCTGCACCACTTGGTGCATACATGTTTAATATTGATACTGCTTCACTATTGATGCTTCCCTTTAGCAGGATATAATGCCCTTCCTTATCTCTTTTAATTAGATCAATTTTTGTTTTTGCTTGATCTGAGATGAGGATGGCTACTCCTGCTTTTTTGGTTTTGCCTGAAGCATAATAGATTCTGCTCCACCCTTTTACTTTTAGTTTGAATGTCTCATCCTGTTTCAGGTGTGTTTCCTGTAAACAACATATAGTAGGATTCTGACTTTTAATCCAGTCTGCTAACTGCTTCCTCTTTATGAGGCAGTTTGCCCCATTCACATTTATGGTTAGAAGGACTAATTCTATATTGCTTGCCATCCTATTAACCCCTGCTTATGCTTTTCCCCTTTCCTTCCCTTTTACCCTCCTATCCAGTATTAAACTGGTAAACACCACTTGCTTTTCACAGCCCTCCCTTTTTAGGATCCCTCCCCCACCTTAAAGATCCTCCCCTTATTTTACCCCTTTTCCTCAAAATTACTGTATTCCCTTCCCCTTAGCTTACTCCTTCCCTTTCACTTTTCAATGAAGTGGAAGAAGTTTCACCATAAATCGAATATGTCTATTGATACACGCTATGTTCATCTCCCTCCTTTCTTTCTCTCAGATATAATAGGTTACCTTTGCCTCTTCATGAGATGTAGTACCACCACTTTATACTTTTTTATGATATAATCTCCTTTCCACCTCTAGTTTCTAAGACAAATTGTACATATGTTCTTTACATATTTTTTTGACAGAAGTATAGTTCTCAAGATTTCTTTTTACCTTTTTTAGAAGTCTCTTGAGTTCTGTATTTGAAGATCAAACCTCTTATGTAGGTCTGGTTTTTTCATCAAAAATAGATGGAATTCATTTATTTCGTTAAATGTCCATCTTCTTCCCTGGAAAACGATGCTCATTCTTGCTGGGTAAGTTATTCTTGGCTGCATACCAAGTTCCTTAGCCTTTCGGAATATCATGTTCCAGGCCCTGCGTTCTTTTAATGTGGACGCTGCTAGATCCTGTGTTATCCTTATTGTGGATCCTCCATATCTGAATTGTTTTTTTCTAGCAGCTTCCAATATCTTTTCCTTTGTCTGATGGTTCTTGAACTTGGCCACTATATTTCTTGGCGTTTTGATTTTAGGGTCCCTTTCAGTAGGTGATCGATGAATTTTCTCAATGTCTATTTTACCCTCTGTTTCCAAAACGTCTGGGCAGTTCTCTTTGATAATTTCCTCGAAAATGGTGTCCAAGCTCTTTTTTTCCTCCCATTTTTCAGGGAGTCCGATTATTCTCAAATTGTCTCTCCTGGATCTGTTTTCCAGGTCTGTTGTCTTTCTGGTAAGGTACTTGACAGTCTTTTCAATTGTTTCATTTCTCTGGTTTTGCTTGACTCCCTCTTGGTTTCTCCTTGAGTCATTCATTTCTACTTGTTCCAGTCTAATTTTCAATGATGTATTTTCTTCACTCACTTTTTTTATATCTCTTTGTAATTGTCCAATTGAGTTTTTATCTTCTATGGAATTTTTTTCCATTTTATCCATTTTATTTTTTAGAGAGCTGATTTCTTTTTCCAGCTCTCTAATCCTGTTTTCCTTGGAGTTGTTTATCTTTTCCAGCTCACTAATCCTGTTTTCCTTGGAGTTGTTTACCTTTTCCAGCTCACTAATCTTGTTTCTCAATGATTTGATTTCTTTATCCATTCTGTCCTTGAATGCATGGGATGACTTCTCCAGGCTCTCTTGCCAAGCTTCCCTTTCCTTTTCCCATTTCTCTTCCAGCTCTCTTGTGAGAGCCTTTTTGATTTCCTCTATGAGGTTCTTTTGTATTGAGGAGCAGCTTATATCCCTCCCAGGGGATACATCTGGGGACATTCTGTTCCTAGTCTCCTCAGCATTTGAAGTCTGCTCCCTCTCCACACAGAAGCTGTCAATGGTTAGAGCCCTTTTGAATTTTTTGTTCATTTTGTCAGAGTAGGAATCAAAGAAAACAAACTGACAAGAGAAACAATTGGTCTGTTTTGCGGGGGATGGGGTTGGATGGTATTAATGGGCTTCCTCTACAGACTGGGGGTAGGGCAGCAGAGAGCCACTAACAGAACAGCAATGACTGTACTGAGTCTGAGCTCTGAGGCTCTGAGAACACACCAAGTCAGTCCAGGTGGGGGTTGGGGGTGGCCGGGCTCTGAGAGACGCTGGCTTTCTGGGGTTTTAATCTTCACCTCCAGTGTTTACACCCTCTCTGCTGCTCCTGGCTTGCTGCCAAGACGGAGCTTCCACACTGGGGCAAAAGCCCTTTCGCAGAAACTGCAGAGATCACACCCCTCCCCCTCCGGTCTGAGCTGTGTGAGCTGCCTGTCTTGCTCTGGCTGTCTGCCCTCAGTCTGCGCCCAGTCTGATTGACCCTCCCCCGAACAAACACAGACCTTTTCTGGCGACTTTCAAGGATGTCTTCTCTTGGTGATAATTTGTGGATTTCTTTCTGGGTCAAGCATTAAGTCAGAGGCCTGTCATGGAGTAAGTTCTGAGAGAAAACGAGGAGCTCAAGCAGCTGTCTGCCTCCACGCCGCCATCTTGGCCGGACGGTCTTCTACTTTTTGCTTGCTAGAAGAAAACCAGGGAAACATATCATCTCTTGAAGGAATTGATTTCTTTTTGGACACCTCAAATTATGAGGAAATTTACAAAAAGAAACAATATCACATTATATTATATAGGGTAGTCAGGTAATGTAAGAAATAAGCACCTTAACAGGAACTCTGTAGACTCACTTATGAAACCAGGAAAGATCTTTATTCATGATCTTGCAAGAATAGGTATCTACCCATAGAAACACACTTAAAGTACCAAAATGCAACTTTTTTGTATCCTGTCCTGAAATGCAAGTCTCTCCCCTGATTCTCCATTTGCTAGGTAATACAGAAATTACCCCTTTCTGGAGTATCTAATTCCCCACCTCTATTTACATCTCCTGTTGAAGTTCTTTTTATTTGGTTATGGTTCTCTGTAAGTAACTATATTGGCAAAAACCAGTTCCATGTTCTCTGCATGTAGGCTTTTACAGATGGTTTATCATATATCATATCCCCTCCCTGATCTAGATGCAATATTTCCGATCATATTTTCTACAGTTTAGTAGATGGAGTCACAAGGAACTGAGTTCAATTGCAGCCTCAGACACTTACTAGCTATGTGACTTTGGGCAAATCAGTTAATACTATTGCCAGAGACATAGAGTTAGGACTAAAATTCATGTGTTCTTCACTTAAAAGTTGTCCATTTACCTGAAAGTAGGCAGTAGGCAGAGAAGGAGAGAGAGAGAGAGAGAGAGAGAGAGAGAGAGAGAGAGAGAGAGAGAGAGAGAGAGAGAGAGAGAGAGAGAGAGAGAGAGAGAGAGAGAGAGAGAGAGAGAGAGAGAGAGAGAGAGAGAGAGAGAGAGAGAGAGAGAGAGAGAGAGAGAGAGAGAGAGAGAGAGAGAGAGAGAGAGAGAGAGAGAGAGAGAGTTCTTGCATCTATAAGAGCCTTTATTAAACACTTACCAGGCACGTGCAAATACAAACGATATTGAAAGGATTATGTCATCTTCTAGAAACAAAGAACCCCATACATTCTACTACCTTCAGTATTAGTATCAGTATTAATACTGATACTAATACTATAGAAAAACTCCAAATAGTAGAGCCTCCCCCTCCTAAGACTCTACTCTTTATACCTTCATCTTCATATACATTTCAGTGCAAGTTTTAAAAGAACATTTGTATAATATTTTCCTTGGGCATTTCCATTAGGCAAAAGGGAATTTAGATAGAATGTAATTATCCTCACTTTATAACCTAAAGCCTTGTTCATAGACCTGTAGGCTATTAAGCCCCTGCTGAGATTCATCCCAGAGGGTCTGAATTTCAGAAGCTGCCCAAAGCATTCTTTTGTGTGTACTTTGTCAAAATCTCATAATAGCATTTATAAAGTCTAATGAAAAAATTTCAGGAAAAGTGTTTTGTAAGTGAAAGATAAACTGGCAACCTGAAATCTTTTCTTCTGTATCTGCAGAGTTCCAGGTGGCTGCTTTCTTCTCTGATTGCCCACCCCCCAAACTGAAACTCAATCAGGACATCTTCTATCCATCTGAAGCTTAAAAAGCCT
The DNA here is from genome assembly GCF_048593235.1 of Sminthopsis crassicaudata. Lineage (NCBI taxonomy): Eukaryota > Metazoa > Chordata > Mammalia > Dasyuromorphia > Dasyuridae > Sminthopsis > Sminthopsis crassicaudata. The sequence continues at coordinate 120,806,778 of NC_133619.1, read as the reverse complement.
AGACCTTGTCTTTCTTTGAATGTGAAATGAAAAGAATCTTTGAGCTTGAAAGAAGAAAGGAACTGAATAAATCCAAGATATGATTACTATATTATTATTTGGCATTGGTACTTTAGGCTCATTACAGAGTTTAGTAAGATGGTTGGAACACTCTAAGAAGAGTTTTTGTCCAGGTCCTTAAGAGAAACATGTTGCCCTGTCATGTGGGAGTGAACCTGTAAGACCTCCTCAGAAGGAAGAAGAAAAATAGCTGAATTCAGTCTGATTGTTAAGGCCCCCGGTAACATTCTTCCAAGGGCATGTTTTAGGTGGGGAGTGTGCAAAAGATCCTTCTCTGGGCCTTAACTGATATGGCTAACTTTCCAAGTTCCAAGTTTGTAAGACCATCAGGTCTTTCTTAGATATAGTGAACTTGTCTTTGGCCTAAATTTCATTAGTTTCTAAATCTTTACTGATCTCTCATCTCCAGCTCAAATTTGTTTTTTCATTCTTGGTTCCTGAGTCCGCTTGGTTTTCTGAATTCAAATATTTGCTAAATCAAAACCTTAAAATTATCTTTCCTCTTTCCCTTATCTCTCCATCCCTTCTGCTATTTTTGCTATCACTATATACTGTTCTGTGGTCTGGGTTCTCACTTTCTCCCTTCTTATGCTTGTGGCTAGACATTCTAGACAGAATATTTATTTTAATGCTTATTTCTAAGGAAAAAGTATATAATATAGTACATACTAATTATGTTATGTTTTATATATATATATAAAATATAAGGATATATATTTTTTAAAAGCTTATAGTTAATTATAGTTTATTTTACCTAAAAGGATAACTTTTAGATTGTTAGTTGATCTATCTGCCTAATATTTGGGTGCCAGACTTCCCAGATGGCATGATTTCTGTCAGGACCTTCTACTCCTGACTATTAGGGTCTTCTAAACTCAATTCAATTAAGAAAACATTTATTAATCATCCAGTAGGTTCCAGACTGGTTAGACAATGCTGGGTGTACAAAGGCAAATGTTAAAACAGTTCTTGCCTTCAAAGGAACCTAGAGTTTTCTGGGATAAGTCCTAGAAGAGGAGGCTCAAGGGTTGTCCAGGATATAATTGCAGAACTTGAGATGAAGAATTATCAATATGTAGCTGCTTGGTCAAGACAGTGGCTCTTTGCCTCTTTATAAGCAAAACACAGAAGAATAGAAACACAAGCTGCCCAGGTGATCAAATTCTCTATTTAAGAATGAGGTCTCATCTGGTTCTCTTGTCTTCCCTCTTAAACATCCACAGCTCTATATTCACAGCATGAGACCCAATTTAGAGATCAGAAATCCCAAACTAGACATTGTCTGCTTTTGTGAACTGCCTACAAGAATGGAAGAAAGACAGATGCTCTTATATTGATAATCAGCAGCATGTATTACTTTCCTGCTCTCACAGCCCAGCAGTCCTGCATTCATCATTGTTATAGCAATTCCATTCTTAGCCTGTTTTATTTTAGTCATTTTCAGTCATGTCTGACTCTCCATGATCCCATTTGGGGTTTTGTTATCAGAGACACTGCCATTTTCTTTTTCCAGCTCATTTTATAGATGGGGAAACTGAAGCAAGAACATTTAAGTGACTTGCCCAGGATCATACCTCCAGTAATGTTTGAATCTGAATTTGAACTCAGGAAGATGAGCCTTACTCCAAGCTTGGAACTTTTTCTACTTTGGTCACCTAGATGCCCATTCTCAGCCTAAGAGCCATATATTGGTATAGGGTATCTTCAAAAAAGAAATTATTCTCTTTTTCAAAGAGAATGGCATTCAAAAAGAAAATGGCTTCTTTTATTCTAAGACTAAGCCCTCTGTCAATTTAGAATTTACCAATTGGGTACCTTGGACTGAGTTTATTCAGCAGTTTATATTCTAGTACTCACATTTGATTGGATTCAATATGCTATCAATGCTTATCCTAATTAATTTGCAACTGTTCATTCTGTGTAGCCTTTATCTCTATCTACTTATATATTAATCATAAAAGTCTGCCCAAACACTGAAGGTTTACTCTAAATTCTGATATAGTCTGAGTAACATTGGAACGCATCAAATATCCCTCACTTCTTGACTTGTGATCAGCTTATATATTTTTCTGGCTATAAGTTTCTTTGATAATAGTTATAATCCACAGGTGTCAAATTTGTGGCCTATAAAAGTCAGCAGTGGTGCTGAACCAGTTCAAAATGTAACTGGGAAGTGTTTAACAAAATAAATAAAAATATATTGCAACATAGTTAATGTTAATTTGTAGCTTTCTAAGTCAATATGTGAACCACTGAAATCTTTCTTTTTTGAGTTTGACATCACTGCTTTATTCCACTCTTCCTGTGTAATTCTACATTTGTAATGTAATATAGGTGCTCCTGTAATCTTGTTAGGATGATCCATTTTGGGGGAGTCTGTGTGATATGAAGACCTGTGACAGTGCCAGAAGAATATGCTAAGAAGATGATCTTTTATGTCAGGGAGAATTTTGGAATCATTAAAATAACTGCAATTTCTAGTCCATTGTCTTTTATTTAATTTTGGGGCCTGGTAATTGTTCATGAACATTAACTGTGCAAGATTTATATCTACCCAGTATTTCTACTGGGCTTATATCCTGAAGAGACCTTAAAGGAGGGAACGGAACCACATGTGCAAAAATGTTTGTGGCAGCCCTCTTTGTAATGGCTAGAAACTGGAAATTGAGTGGATGCCCATCAGTTGGAGAATGGCTGAATAAATTGTGGTATATGAATTTTATAGAATACTATTGTTCTATAAGAAACGATCAGCAGGATAATTTCAGAGAGTCCTGGAGAGACTTACATGAACTGATACTAAATGAATGAGCAGAACCAGGAGATCATCATATACAGCAACAATAAGATTTTACAATGATCAATTTTGATGGATGTGGCTCTTTCCAACAATGAGATGATTGAGGCCAGTTATAATGATCTTGTGAAGAAGGGAGCCATCTGCACCCAGAGAGAGGACTCTGGGGACTGAGTGGGGATCACAACATAGCATTTTCACTCTTTCTGTTGTTGTTTGCTTGCCTTTTGTTTTCTTACTCATTTTTCCCCCTTTTGATCTGATTTTTTCTTGCATATAATTGTATAAATATGTATACATATATTGAATCTAACATTTTAACATGTTTAATATATATTGTATTAAAAAGATTTATGTCTACTCACTAATGGACAAAACCTATAGATTATTAATATAACCACATGACATTATCTGAAGAGTATGAATTCATTCACCAGCATATAATTTGAAAATTGCTCCTTTAAACATTCTTTTGGCTATTAATGCTTTTGTATTTTTGCATAATCACTTAGCTAGCTGTCTCCCTTTTTTCTTCTCAAATGTGTGGGTATTCTGGAATAAAAAGAACTATCACATATCACTGAAGTTTTCTACCTAGAAAATAAAGTAATGCAATCTAACATCTAGTTCCTGCACAAAGTTCACAAAAAAGAATCCTTTCGATTACATTGTCAGAACTGTCATGCATTCTTGATCTCTCTTGACTTTGACTTGGCTTTGTAAGTAGATTGGTTTTCTTGTTCCCACATAGAGGAAGGAAGGAAAGACAGACAAATGGACAACTGGAGGGCTGTGAGAGTATCCCTATCAAAGGTCAGTTTGTATAAGGGAAAATTGTCCAAAGGACAAAGTAAATGACTACTTTGGAATGGTACCCTCTCTGCTAATTGGCTTTGACAACTTTTCAAGATCAGACATCGGTTTTGAAGACATTGAGATAAATGAGTAAAGCATTAGTGATAGTTGAACCAAGTTAAAACATTCCAAATATTTGGGAAATTTTAATTTATCTACCTATTTAAGAGAGAAGTGGGCAAAGGGAAGCTAATAATACAGCACTGAAATCTACAGAAAAGTCAGGTAGAAGAGGGGGTATCTCTGAAAGATTTTATGCTCCTTTAGAAAAGGAGCTATTTTATTTTTGGCTTTGTGGGTCCGAGGAAATGTAATAGGTGCTTTATAAGTGGTTACTGATTGATCAAGAGGATAATTAAAGAGTGGTAAAAGTTTTTCTTCATCAATTTATTCATGAGGAAACTAGAATTTCTGGATGAATTTGATTATTTCATTTTATTTTTTGCTACTCCCCAGCTGAAGGTTTTTGGCTAGACTTATGCATAAAGGAGGAGAATATAAAATGTTAACTCTTAAATATCCATTTTAATGGAAGGTGTAAATGTCAAAGCTAAGATCCGAATCCAAGTCCACTGATTCTAAATCCTGTACATTTTTGTGTGTACAGACCTCCTGCAAAAAGAATGGCCTTTTGCAACTGTACCTTGGTGACTGCTCTGTGCAAAGAAAAAAAAAAGAGACCTTCACTTGAGAATACAGAACAAAGAAAGCTTAACCAATTTTTTTTTTTTTGCATAGGATTTGTTGAAATGAGGATTAGCTGTAAGCATGAAGAATTTTTATCACCAGCATCTCAGATTTAGATTTCCCTAGCTTGCTTATTGAATGCACAACTGTCTATAAGTCTTATGCTTTGGAATTGAATTAAGGGCTAAATTAAAAATAGCACCACTCCATGACATTCTGTCTTATAGACATATAAGGTAAATGGGAAACACACATATATGTATATACACACACACACACACACACACACACACACACACACACGAACTACTCCTACCCCTTCAATCCTACCTCAAAATACATCATACTTCTGAGCAGGGCAATTTGGTCAAACACAAAAGCCCAGCTACAACTGTGGATACATGAGATTTGATTTATCCTCATTTTTTTTTTCTTGCACTGAGTTTTGGTAATGTCTAGATAGGAGAGAGGACAGCCAGAAGATAGTTCTTTTGAGCAAAAAGTTCAAAATCAAGAGGATATTGGTATGGGAAGGAGAATAGACTGACACTTTATTAGGCTTAAGACCATTGATTTTCCTGTCCATTGCTGTTAGTGACCTAATCTTATTGGTCATATGGATAATATGATAGTCTTTAAACCATTATAACCAGACTTTGGCATAAGGATGTGGGATGAATTTGTGATTTCTTTATTATGAGCTTATAATTGGAAAGATTCCTTCTGAGTTTGTTAAGCTTTATTCCTATCCTAGAGGAAGCAACTAGGATGGTGCCTTTTATATGTGTGTATGTATATATGTATGTATAAATGCACATATATATGTATAGATATATATTACATATAAAATACATATCTATACATACATATACCCACTATATATGTATTTTTATATGTATTATTGTTTAGTCATTTCATTCTCTGGATTTTTTTTTGGCAGAGATAGTGGAATGGCCTGTCATTTCCTCCTTCAACTCATTTTATAGATGAGGAACTGAAGTAAACATGGTTAAGTGAAATGCCCAGGGTTACACAGCTATCTGTGATATCTGAGTATCTGAAGTTGGATTTAAATTGAGAAAGATGAGTCTTTTTCATTCCACACACACTACAGAACAGAAAAAGGAATAAGCTAGTTGGGTTCACTCCTCTTCTGGCAGATTGTATATTTCTAAAGATGTTACTACATATAAAATAGACTAATAATGGGATGGAGTTTCTGCAGACCAAGTACTATAATTCACATTGCCATTTTAATGAATCCCAGTTGTTAATCAGCCTTGATTTTTATTTCTAAAGGGCAAGGAGAAAATGGATATTAGCAAGACTTATCACTTGCTTTTTTGCAATGATTGTACACACTATTCCTTAATCTTATCATCGAGAAATATTGCCTGGAGACTGTCACATTTTGCAAAAGCATATGTGTGTGCTTTTGGCTCAAAGTACAGGAAACAATTTCAAAAGATCAGGTAAACTACTGTATGGCATTGTTGTCAGTTTTAAATGTCAGTTCTATACCTACTCAGATCAAAATGTGTAAGACAGAAAGCAAAGGATTTTGATATTTCTATTAGAAATAAATTTCCCATTTCTATGAAAACTTTATATTGAAAACTCTTCAGATATACTTAACCTCAAGCAGAGGAATGTAGTAGAAGATGATTGCCTAATTTCAGCAGGACCCAACACCAAGAAAATAAATGGAGGACTTTTTTAATGGCAACAAAGAAATCTTCCTTTCCACTTTATTCATAAGCAAGCAGCAAGGTAGCTCAGTGTATAGAATACTGAGGCTGGAGTCAGGCTGAGTTCAAACCTGGACTCAGACATTGATAAAGTATATGATCCTGGGCAAGTCATTTAACCTCTTTTTGCCTTAATCCATGGAGAAGGAAATGGCAAACCATTCCATTATCTTTGTCAAGAAAATCCCATGGATAGTAGGGCCCAAAGGGTCATAAAGGGACATGATTGACCAACAACATATTCAAACTTTTTGGACAGTCTAAAAAAAGGGAAATATTGAATTGGGAAGTTTCCATTATTTTTATTTTATTGTTAAGAAGATAAAAGTAATTTGGCTGCCAAGAGAGAGAGCTATGAACTTGTTGAAAATGTATTTATATTAAATTACACTCAACTAAAGATTCTCTCAGGAATAAATTTAATCTGATGACTCATATTTCAATTAAAAAACATTTAAAAAGGAGCTTAAAAGAAAATCTTGTATCAACTGAGATTACAAAGTGAACATTTTTGACTCAATAGTAAATGTGTCCTCAGAATGAAATTCTTAATAAGGAGGGTCTCATTGAGTTCATGGAACTCACATATGAAAGCATAAAAATCTTTATGAATATCTCATATTATGAAACATATTTTATATTTTTGGGAATTAAAATGTGGGATTCAGGGAATTATGGAAGAGGAAAGATATATTTGTAATTTGTAATTTTACTTTTTTATATAATGTTGAGACACTTTTATAGTTTTGAATTCTTAAAGCTACAATGACTTGCTAAGAAACTAACATATAATTTTGTTATTTGATTTGTTAAATATGTATATTGTGTATTTTTTTTGGTATACATAATTCACACTCTAAGTGTAGGGTTTTGCTTTTGTTTTTTTTAGTTATGGAAAATAATTAGTGACATTTTTACAAAATAAATTTTAAAGATATTTATTTTTTATATCACTAGAATTTTTCCAGTATTTCTCCTCCTTTATTTCCTTGAGAGACAGCCCATGTAATAAAAAATTTTTTAAAGAAAGAGGAAGAAGAGGAAAAAATCAGCAAAGCCAATAAATAACACCTGTAGATGTCCCACTTCTGCAAAGGAGGTATGTAGACAACTAACATATACATAATCTATGTGTATAGATGACTCACAGACATGTGCATTTGTGTGTGTGTGTGTGTGTGATATATATCTTTTAGTTGTCTCTATATATCTTGGATAACAAATCCTAATCTGAGAAATTTGATACAATTCTCCCCCTACCCCATTTAATCTCTTCACTTCTTTTTCTAATTGCATTAATTTTGTTTGTATATAAGCTTTACAATTTCATGCAGCTTTTTATTTTTTGCAATTGTTTCTAACTTTTGTTTGATTAAAAATAATCTCCTACCCATGTCTACAAAAGTTATATGATCTATTTCCAGTATTTTTAATGGTATGATCTATCTTTCTTAGGTAAACTGATTTTTTTTCTATCAAGATTGTTGAAATCTGTTTCTGAGTCTTTCTTCCTTAGTCTGTTTTGCTGATCTGTATCTCTTTTTAAAAACCAGTATCAGATGACTTATGGTATGATCTTTAATATTAAGGTCACATACCCATTCAGAATTTATTATGGAATATGGTATAAAGTGTTAGTCTAAGCCTAATTTCTGCCAGAATGCTATTCAATTTTTCCAGAAGTTAGCTTTGGTTTGCTATTTTCATTTTTATCAACTATGACTTCTAGTCAATGTAAGCAATGGAAAAAGTACTGGCTCATTTAATATTCCATATCAGCTCATCTCAAATTTTTGTCTTAAGCAATTCACTTAACCTTCTTGGGCCTTAGTTCCCTTATCTGTAATATTAAGACTTTTTGATTCAATAGGCTCTTAGTCTGCTTGCTACTCCAACTCTGTAAACTTTGGGGGCTTGTATATGATGACAACTCTAAGATAAAACTGAAGAAAATATAAAACCAGATGAGGAAACATGGCAATCACCTTCTCATCTGTTCATCACCCATTTCCAATTGATGGCATAGGTAGACTCTACATTAGTGGTATTTTATTTTATTTAGTTGTTGATCCTCTTACCTACTTCTGATGTAACATAAAATGATTCAGGCATAGGCAGGCAGGCGATTAACAAGATGAAAAATCTATTTATTTGACTTGTTCTGGCACAAGAAAATTCTTGTAGGCTTTGTGTGGGTGCTGTTATTTGTCCTTCATTCTAAAAGAGCACCATGACATCAGGAAGGAGATATTATGACTTGCTCTGTGAATTGGATTTAAGTGAGGAAAAGTTCTGCAAAGTCACCTGCTTCTCACTCTCTCCTCTGGAGCCATTTGGATCCAGTGGCAAGAAATAGATCAGGAAGACTGGAGATGGTCCCCACATTTTGTTTTGTTTTGTTGGTGTGTGTGTGTGTGTGTGTGTGTGTGTGTGTGTGTGTGTGTGTGAAAGAGGGGGGGCAGAGAAGGAAGGGAAGAAACAAGTAAGCAAAGAACACATGGATAAAACATGACATTTGAATGACAGCTGAGGAATTGGCTTAGTATGCATGGGCACACTACATATACACACATACACACACACATACACTTGGATGAATTTAAAAACTCAATAAACTTAAAAATTTTTTTTTCCATAATCATGATAATATATATTCTACAATTTATCCAGGTTTCTGGCAAACCTTAATAACCTTAATAAGAGGAACCGGAAATCAGTGCAATCAACATACTAAATATATTCTCTGTGCTACTTGGGAATTACCATCCATTTAAATGTAATGACACAAACTACTCCAATCTTATTATAGAAACATAATGAGATATGATTTTCATGTCAGACATGAGTATAATTTAAAAATATTGTCAATGATGGGCATGTGGAGAAATAGGATATGGAGAAAACTATCTTCATACAAAGTTTTTGCTTTTAGATATTTTTGTCTGCATTGTTCTATCTGAAGTTCTGAAGTTTTGATCTAGGATGAAGTGCCACTTTATCCTCTTTTTCGCAAATGATGCTTTGTAGGAAATTATATATACATTAAAGATTCATTTATACCTAATTTTCTTTAAGATGTCCAAACAATTCTAGAAGAAATGAAAACCCCTTAATTCTACCATATTTAAAATATAAGAGTTGCTTCTCTCTACAATCTCCTCTCATACCATTACATTGCTTATATGATCCCCAAAAGATTAGTCAGTGGCACTTAAGAAAACCTTAGGATAATAAAATCGAGTTCCTGCTACTACTGAATTTAGATTCAGAAGTCCTGTCTTTGAAGACTATTTCTAATACTTAGTTGCTTTATAAATTGGAGCTAGTCAGTTAACCTTTGTGAAATTCTCAGTTTCCCCACCTGTAAAATGTAAAAAGAAAAGATGAGGAAAACAATATAAAGAATGATATAAATGTGAATTACTATAATTATAATACTGTATTTCCCTTCTATATTTGTCACTAGAATATTCTTCTCTAACTTTCTTCCTCTTTCATCTCTTGTTATTTACAACTAGGTAGTTTAAAACACTGTTACTTCTTTGATGTGTGCTGGGCACACGTCAAAACAGATAGTACAGCTCCCATCACCTAAGGAATTCTACTATCCTCGCTATTCATTCTTATCTAGCCTACTCATGATGTTGTTGTCATTGTTTAGTCATTTTCAGTTATGTCTGATTCATCCCCTTTTGGGATTTTCTTGGCAAAGATGCTGGACTGGTTTGTCATTTCTTTCTCAATTGTCCCCATTTTACAGATGACGAACTGAGGCAAATAGAGATTAAGTGATTTGCCCAAGATCACAGAGCTAGTAAATATTTGAGAGTAGAATTGAATTCAGATCTTCCTGACTATAGACCTAGTGCTCTATTCATTTAACCACCTAGCTGCCCCAGGTTATACTGACCACACACTAAATATTGATTGATTAAATGAACAAATGAATGAATTAATGATGTACCAATCACTCTGGGTAGTCATATAATACTTCTGTAAATTTATCCCTTTTTGTCATATTATCTTTAGGTTGCTATATATTAAAATGAAATAAAGAAACCAAGTATTATTCAGGCAAATGTTTTATTTAGCAGTGCATGAAGTTGCAAAACAAACTGGGTTAGAGGCTCTTGGTAGTCAAGAATCTCAATCTTTGGTCTTTATCTAGTTAATATTCAATAAGGAATATAAAGCAGAATGAAAGACCTGGTTTGTTATTGGAAGAGGGAACAGGAGACAAGGAGGAGAGACTGGGGGTTGGCTGGAAGGGATTAGAAGACAATTAGGAGATGCTGAAGAAAAGGAACTATAGGTTATTTTATGACATTCTGTAAGATGAGTGACTAGGGGAACTGTTATTTTGTGACTTCTGTAAACTCAGGTGACTGAAACAATCTGATAAAATAATGGAAAAAGGCAAAATGGATTCATTAATTTATTTCAACATTATAAAGGACTATACTTTTGTTTAGGTTAAATGTGATAATCTAAGATGGCTCTAGGAAATAGGAAAGAGTTAGAGGGAGAGTGTGGCTTGGGAATAATTTTTCCCTTTGTTGAATGGACTGAAGAATAAAATTAACTTGGAATCTTGATAGAAAAATAGAGGAGTCTATCACAATGTTAAGTCTTTAATTAAGGTTGCAGAACTTGGGCTAAATCTACTACTCTTGATTTACTTACAATTTCAAGGAATTCAAGCACCTTAAAATTTGTGGCCTTTTTTACTTGTAGGAAAGAGATGTTTTAGCAGTTATTTCATTAATTCATAGTGTCAAGCCTGACAATGGTTTGATCTAACTTGTGCATTTTCTAGTCTAGTACACTTTTATGAATATCATTAGACATTAAATTTTATGTAGACATTACAACTGATTAGAAAGATTTGTCTTTTTTGTAAAACCCAGTGGTGCTATTTAGTTCGTGGGAAGATGTAACTAAAATATGGGTACCCCTGTACACTAAAAACTTGTCTATTCTCTTCTCTTTAATATAAAAATTCCCTCAAAAAGTAGTTCATTCACCTTATTTTATGTTTAGGATCAGATCAAATGTGTGAATATTGAAGCCTAAAATAATTTCTGTGACAGATTGAAAAGAGCATAATAGTAGTAATTAGAAGATTTGGTTAGCTTGGGCCAATATGTTCTTTGTTTTTATACATGGCCTTAGGCTTCTGAAAGCATATATTTTCTTTTAGAAGATAAAAGACAAATGAAATAAATGTAAGGAGGATATCCCACAGCCCTATTTTTTATGATGTTACTCTTAAAAAATGAGAGTAGCCTCCAATCTATCTCAGAGCCTTCTGATGTTATAGTAGTGGTGTCATTGATTTCCAATTTTCAGGCAATCTATTTCTTGCTGCTAGAAGCTCAGGTCTATTCATTTATTATTATGTATACTCAGGGGGGGATATAGTCCAGTGATCCAGCAGTATGCCAGATGGTAAATATTTAATGTTTATTCCCATCATTGAAATTATTTTAGGTTTGGATATTGACAATCATAACACACATACAGATTGGTGTGACTTACAGAATATGACATCCTTTCCAGCAGGCTAGAGTTTATTTTTTTTTCTTTTAAGCTTTGCTTATTTTTTGTTCAGGTTTTTTTCTCCCTGTGCTATGTTCCAGATGGCTATTTTTTAGTTCAAATATAAAATTCAATTAATCTTGTAGGGTTTTTTTGGGCGGAGAGGAAGAAGGTAAGGTTATATAACAGAACACTTGACCCTTCTACTATCTCCTTAATGGAACAAAACTGTTGTCTTTTATTGTCCTTTCTTGTTGTGGAGTGTTGTGCTGTAAAGGCTAAGCTGGCTAAGGAATGGGATGAGAAGGGATGGGACCAGTTCACGTCCAAGAATATAACAAAGGATAACGAACCTGATGGCTACTGCTCCATTCCTTCTCAAAGCCTTCCTTGGTAGGAGATATGGCTAGGCTTTGAAGGTTGGTGTGAGAGTATTTGGGAAATGGGATAAAATAGAGAAGGGAAGATGGAAAAACAATAATCAAGATAAATTATAAAATATTGCCAAAAGGTCCAGGTAGAAACATAACTACAAAAATGTACTGTTGAAGGATTCTAATCTTCCCTCCCCTGTTGGTGATGGAAAGAGACTCCCAGCTTATGGTGTGTGTGTGTGTGTGTGTGTGTGTAGTAACAGTAGTAGTAGTTTGTTGAAGGTTTCTAATCTCCCCTCCCCTATTGGTGATGGAGAGAGACTCCTAGCTTATAGGTGTGTGTAGAAGTAGTAGTAGTAGTAGTAGTAGTAGTAGTAGTTGGCAATGGAGAGATTTTAGAGTCCCCAGCCTTGGACATACAGAAACCAAGCTAATTCTGGGAAAAGGGACTTGAAACTCTCTACAGAAAAAGGCAGATGGCAGTAAGATCATTACAGAGATATTACAGAGATGTCTCTTTTTAAGACTGTGATAGAGGAGCTTCCTGTAGATAAAAAAAATCAATTTTCCTATGGTTTGAATTTTATTAAATATTTCTTTTCTCACATATCTGTTTTTAGGCTTCTTTCCTGTCTAACTAAATTGTAAGTTCATTGAGGGCAGGGACTTGTTATAAAACTCCTTGAATCGCTTTCTTCCAAATAAGTATTTTGCTTATAGATGCCCAGGAAATGCTTGATGATGAAGTATGTCCAGTAAGCTAAGAATTTTGAGTATCTTGACAAGGATGCAATTCTAGATAGAATTCTGGGTAAATATCCCTCATTGGGCAGTTTTCCTTTTAAGCTAATAATTCACATGCAGGTTAGTCTGCTGCTATAAATGAGCTGTTTTGCTATATTGGTACTTAACACACTCATCTTTAGTTCTTATTGCAATTTATCTAATTGACTTTAGCAAAGTAGAATATATTTTAAGCAATATTAGCACACCTGAAAAAACAGATATTAATAAACATTGGAGACAAGCCAAAGTTAGTTGCAAAGAAGAAATTCAAAAGACTTTCAAAAGTAAATAAAAACTAAATGTAAGGACCTTTAGATGGGAAGCCATTCAGAAGAAACATGGCATAGGCTTGTGCACAGGAAAATATGAGTTTGATTCTTGCCTCTGATTCTTACTGGTTGTGGGAGCCTGGATAAAGCTACTTAATTTTTGATTGCCTCAGTTTCCTCACCTGTAAATGGGTTTGAACTTGACGATCTCCAAGATTTCTTCTACTCTAAATCTATCATAAACATGATGAATCTGATCTATCCAGTTCAAGATAACAGCAAGAAGAAAATATAAAATAGTATATATAAAGCCACATATTGTTGATATAAAGAAAGCTTCCTCACATAATTTAAAGCTAATGCTGTCTATAAAATTTAAGAATATTTCAAAAATCTTTCATTTTCTTGCATAGTACATAATAAATCAGTAGCTAGGTCACAAAGTTTCCTGGAGTTCATAGAGATTAAGATATTTACTCATTGTCCATCTGTGGTAAATATTCAAATTCAACCTCAAGTATCTAAAAGCTCTATAATGATAGATGAGTGACTAAAATTCTGTCTACCTCAGTTTCCTTTCCTGCTTATAGGGCTAAAAAATAGCCCCTATTTCACAAAGATGTAGGAAAGATAAAACAAAAATATTTGTAAAGTCCTTTACAAATCTATATAACACTATGCAAGCATAAGCACTATATAAATAAACTTTTATTGATTATAATTATTATTATTTACAAGAGAGGAATTATACACAATTCTTCCTAATCAAAAGTCCAACATCATGGTCACTGTGAGGCAAATGCTTCTCATCTAACAATGGTGTTCTTCAATGAACAAATATGCTTGTGGCCAGTCCTTTTGACAGATGTTCCATTTATTTCTTCAGAAACACTCATATGGGTCATCTTTAATATCTTTACTTAATGGGAAAATTGCCTGATGGTTCAGGGCACAAATCCAAAGACTGGCATCTAATTTTCAGATGTCTGAAGATGTGGCCCTGTACCAATGTTTATCAGTCAGGAAAAAGAAACTTTTGAAAAGATGACTAATCAATTTATTCCCATTTCTTTGTTCACAAACTCTTTCTGATCCTTAAATTGACTCTATTTTTATCTGTAGTTTGCTGACAATTGAAATCACTGAAGTTTAGTAAGAAAGATAGTGAGTGGTTCCAAATGTCTTTACAGACAAAAAGTGTTTTTTTATGCTTTGGGCTATAGTCTAAAACTCAGAACAGATTCTGTATTCTGAGAATGCAGAATTCTATATTCTTAGCAACATGTTGGACAGAACTGAAGTAGAAAGAGGCTGAGTCCAACAGGTTTGCTTATTACCAATTTCATTTAAATTTCTATCAATATTAATATTAATCAGACTCTGTAAAGTTTATAGGTACTTTTGGGGGAATGTTCCTGGGATCGGGCTTTGAACATAGTAGGTTCTTTATAGAATCTCATTGAATGAATGAATGTGGATGGATTTAGTTAGTTGCTTCAAACAAAAGCCCCCCCATTTCCCCATTTATCCCTCAAAATGAGGAAGTGCTTTAAGTTAATGATTTTTTTGATGACTGTTTATTTTGAAAAACCAAACTCTTTGGATTCTTAGGAAATCTTTAGTAAAAGGAAGGGGCAGTTTGGGTTCCAAGGAAAATGTACTCTTACTAATGCTGCAAAAATTTTTTTAAGGAGGGCATTTTTATAGTGCTTTATGAAACAAGACAATTTTTATCGACAACCAACATAGGAAATATTTCTGTGAGAGTCAGCTTCTAATTATTTGAGCAACTTAGATGCAGATCATGGATTCTCTAGTCCCTTAGCTTCTCCCCTTTGTTCTTTTGTTTACATTTTGGTCATTCTGGGGCATAGGCTGGATAATGGAAAGTAAAAAGAAGTGATAATTCCTACTTTGATTGATTAGAATGACTTCAAGTGTGGTCAACCTTATACCTTCAAGGTTGACAGGGAAAAAGTGAAATGTTAGTATTTACTTCTGGCTTAGAAATTTTCAAGGGTTTAATCCAATTCTGCAAAAAAGTACATTCCAATGCTGCAAGTATTTTGCATAGAATTTTTTACAACTGGCTTTTGGATCAAGATATTTTCCCCCACGCATTTCTTTACTGCAGAAGAAATCAAAGCCTGATTCATCCTTGACTTAAAAGGAAAGGATGTTTGAAGGTCTTGTGGCATTATTACCATCACGTTGATGTTTTATTGACCAGTTCATTCCCCTGTCAGATCATTTATAGTTATATGAACCACAATTGGCTGTACATTTGGTAATGTTTTCCACTTGATCTATGTATATTGACTTTGAGCAGCTAGGTACTTAAAATATATATTTTTTTTTTAGAAAAAAAAGGACTCAGTTTTTACAATTTTGTAAATTGTATGAAGGGCATGAAGCACACCACCTACTGAAGTTAATTTTTACAGAGCCCCCAAAATATTGGGGTTGACCTTCAGTCTGTTCAGCTTGCCCATGAAATATGAGAACTTGGGGAGTAATAGATAGGCAGTTTGTGGTATTTGTTCATTTGAATATTTACAAAAATTTTTGTCTCTGATTAGGGATCTTGCCTACAGTCAGGGCTGAAGACAAAATGACCCCCGAGGTCTTTTTTATGCAAAAAAAAAAAAAAAAAAAAAAAAACAACAAAAAACTGTATAACTTTGTATGACCTTCAAACCTTTTATTAGTCTTTTCAGTAAGAACTATCCCCATTTTAGTGAGACTCAGACCACCAAGTAGCTCCATCCCTTATTTTTAGAAATACAGTTCTATAGTGAGTAGAATTTTTTTTAAAGGTGGGAGTCAAGAAAAGCAGATTATATTTATTTTCCTTAAGCTACTTTTTCCAGTATATATTTGCAATCTTTGTCTAAAGGCCCCAATTGTCGGTAGAATGTGTAGCCATTTATTTAACTCAGAATGGATCACAAAGAAAAGCTGGTTTCCTTTGGGTAACAATTCATTAAATACACTTCCTTACATGCCATCTATAAAAAGGATTTGTAGTCTCTCTCTCTCTCTCTGTCTCTCTGTCTCTGTCTCTCTGTCTCTCTGTCTCTCTGTCTCTGTCTCTCTGTCTCTGTCTCTCTCTCTCTCTCTCTCTCTCTCTCTCTCTCTCTCTCTCTTTCTCTCTCTCTCTTTCTCTCTCTCTGTCTCCCTCTGTCTCTGTCTCTTTCCCCTCCTGTGTTTTTTCAGTTCTCTATCTGTGTCTCTTTCTATCTCTGTGTGTGTCTATATCAGTTCTTTGTTTGTGTGTGTCTCTCTGTGTCTCTATCTGTCTCCCTCTCTCTGTGTGTCTCTTTCAGTTCTCTATCTCTCTGTGTGAATCTCTGTCTGTCCTCTCTCCCCATCATACCCAGTACATTAGGGGGTGGTATTACAAAGTGAATTAAGAAGTAAAAATCTCTACAGTCCTTCACTCATGTTCTTTGTTTACAGATTGAAATGGCTAGGATGAAATCCAAACCTTTAGGTACATGACTTTGCCAGGGAAGATATTATATTAAGTCAAGATCTATACTAGGCTTTGTGCTATTTTAACATTTTTATCCATGAGCTGTATAAAGGAGCAGGTGCTAATTATCAGATTGTTAGATGATATTGGAAGGTTTGTGAGTTGCCCATGAAGATTCCATTAAAATGTCTACATGTCTACATGGATTTTCTAAAGTGTTTTACAAGAGGGCACGAATAGATAGATATCTCTAGAATCTCACTCACCTCTCTCGAAGTGACATTTTGATTCTTGTCTGGAAAGGAGTAGGTGAGGAACCACAATGCTGGCCCTGTTATTCTTTTCAGAGAAGAGGAACCTGTCTATGTACTCCCCCTTCCTCAATATTGCTAGTCTAGGGGAAATAATTTCATTCTTCAGTCCAGGATGCTTTCCTGGCCACTTTCCCTTAAAGGGGAAGGTATTGCCAGTTTATAACTAAAGATTTGATTACTTCCACCAAATGCTAGTTACACAAAGTACCGTAGCAAATAGTGGATAAATCCATTTGTTCAAGCAGACAGCAAATAGAAATCAGAGAAGTTATTCAGATTAGAATATATTAGACAATACACAGAGTAAATGAGTTCCTCTACTGAGAATGGAATATTAGGTATATGAGAAATATGAGAAAGGCAGAAATGTGTCTGAGAAAAAGAATGAGAGAAACACAGAGTCAGAGATCATCCATACCTTCCAAAATCTGTTCTTTTTTTCTCTGGTTTCTCCCCAAAAAGGATTTGAAACTTTATGTAACCTTTCTCAGAGCAGAAAGTAAAAAAAATATCCCTCTTCCCCCAAGCCTTTTGCCAATTCCACAAGGCACAGAGAACTGAGTCATCATGTTCTTTACCAATGAGAATTTTATGCAAATGTATTAGATTTGAACTCCAGATTACAAAACAAAGTTGGAAGGCATAACTAATGCCCTTGATGATAGAGTTAGAATTCCAAAGGGTCTTTAAAGCCTTGATGGCTATACATGGGCTGATGAGTAATTTTAATAGGGAGAAATTTAAAATCTTTCACAAGGATTTAAAAAAAAATCAACTTTACAAGTAAAAGATGAAAGAAGCAGTTCATCAAAATATCTCTTTTTTAGGGGACATCAAGCTCTGTTCTCATAAAATAATCTTTCCCCAAGTCTGTGCCTTTGTATTTGATGACTGCATGTCAGGAAAATGATCCTTCCTTACCTCTAGCTCATAGAATCCCATCTTTTAATCTACCTTGAATTTTACCACTTTGTTAAAATTTGTATTCACTTGTATTTGTTGTATACATTGTCTCCACCACTAGAATGTAAACTCCTAAAATGGGATTGCTTCATTCTTTATGCTTATCTTCCTAGTATCTAGCATAATTCTTGGCACATCATCAGTACAAAAAATGTTTGTTGAATTGAATTGAGTATGAGTTATCATTTAGGTGTGGCAAAATGATATGATTTGAGAGTCATAGCATGTGGAATGAGGGAACTGAAAATCCCTCTCTCCTCTCTTTGGATCTTGTCTATAGTACTATTTTCAGTTTAGTGTCTTAGGAAAATGAATGACAATGATGGAAAATGTCCAAGTGAGGGTGACCAAGTATGGTGAGGGGGATGAGTGGTGTTGTTGGTATATTAAGATCATGTCATATAAAAATGAGTTTAAGAATTGTAGAAGAAAAAATATTTCAGGGAACAGAATAACAATTTTCAAAACTTTTAGAGGCTTTCTTGGAAGCAGCATTATAGTTACAAATGGAAATTGAAATTAGACAAATTAAACTTGTTGTAAGGAAAAAACTTCCTAATAGTTACAGCTGCCTCAAAATAGATTGCGCTGTCTTGCAAGATAATGAGCTTCCCTTTAAAGGAGGTCTTCTTGTAAAAGTTGTATGACCATTCTTGAAAATATTATAGAGAGGAATTTTGTTGAGGTGTTCATTGGACTAGATTGACTTCTAAGATTCCTTGTAATTATGAAACTATTTGATTAATTTATATCAAGAAACAGTAGATATAAAGTTAAATTTTTTCATATAAATTCATACTTACAGTCAGACTCTAGTTAGATCTATAGGATCACCAAGTATTCCTGTATTAGACAATGCATGAATTAAGGTGGTAAATGTTTAAAAAAAGTACAAATAAATGATTTCTAAAGTTTTCCTTTATTCCTCAAAGGGAAACTAGGATAAGATTTAATTTTTATTAGATCTAAGTCTAAATTAGAATAACTGGTAGTTGAAGATTTTGGTATCCCTTATAAAATACTATTGAGTTTTTATTATTATTATTATTCCTTTAGTTTTCTCAATCATGACATCTTCTTCAATAAGATATTTGAAAATTCAGTTACATTAGCAGCTGTAAAGAGGGAATATGAAGCCAATAAGTGTTTAATTTTAGAGAGTGAGATATTGATATTTCTTTGGTCATACCTTTTACCATGTGTTTGAATGATAAATAATTTTTTAGGTTTATATTTACATGCAAATTTGGTGTTTTTTCCACTTCTATTACTGATTTATTTGTTCATTCATCAAACAGCATTTACAACAAATCCTAAATGTGTAGTCTACTGTATTAGTTTCTGAAAAAAAAGGTGGTATAGTGGAAATGTTATTTGACTTGGGCTTTAAGAAGGCATTCAAACATGGGGAAAAATTTAAATCAAATTATTTAAGGATTGAAGTGCAGGAACTTTTCAGAGGAAGATAATAGTTTAGTTTCATTGATTATAATGTTCATGGAAGGGGAAGAATATAGGTGAAGGGCTGAATGCTAGAGTCAAATTTTGTAGAAGCTTGAATACTGGTCAAAGAAACTTGAATTTTATTGTTGGGCATGGGAAGTGCCCACTGGGCATAACTGAAGATTATTAGGCCAAACAATGGCAAGGCTATGTCTATTAAAAATGATATTATTCACTCAACAGATACTTACTAAGTCCCTATCATGTGCAGTTCATAATTATAGGTACTGGGGAACAGATGCAAATAAGACACAATCAGTTCAAGACTTTCTAATTCAATTAGATATAAGATTTAAAACACATAACTATAATAGTAATTATAAGTACATGAGGATTTTAAAGTACCAAAAAAAAAATCAAAGGAGAAATTAAGACATAGGGAGCAATTATAAGGGAGTGGTATTTGAACCAGACTTTGAAAACTAGATAGGATAACAAGAAGAAGAAATGGGGAAGGAGGTATTCTAGGCATTATAGGATCTGTGGGATCTGAGAGGATACTGTGAACAAAGTTCTAGAGGGAAAATGATGTGGGCTTGTGGATGAGGCATGCAAATTATCTTTCCCCCCTTCTATTTTGCTCCTCTTTTACTCTTCTTCTTAAAGAATGACTAGATTAACTCATGTTAAAAAGAAAAAAAAAATTTAGCCTTAATATTTCTTTTTATTAAAATTACAGGATTGACTTTATTATCTTTTTTCCTAGGGAAAAGCCCCTTTAAACCTGTTCTAAGAGATATAACACTGCCTTAATGTTCTAAATCTTAACATCAATGAGCAGAATATAAATGGAGCGAACACAATCCCCCATTCTGGGGCTAGCCAGATGCCAGGGCCAGCACTCTCTTTTCCTTCTGGGCTTTTCACATATAATTTATATTGTTCACTTAGACGTTTATGTAAAAAAAATAGCTTTAATACATTTCCATATTATTTGGTTCTTTTCTATGTTGAGTTGAATTGTGGATTAGACATTCTAAGTAAGCATTTCTTTTTGCCCAGAGCATTGATATTGGATTTATTCCAGGAAAAGATGTGATGGCTGTTCTAGGGAAAAGCTGGGCATTTTCTTTGTTTGGGATTTGAAGGGATTAACAATGAATTATCTAATCCTTGGGCATTCAGTCAAGGGATAAGAGATTCTCTGAGCAGGGACAGACTTTAGAGATTTCCTAGTCGAATCTACTAATTTTTCCGGGGGAGGGAGGAGGGGAAGTTGAACAACAACATTGGATTTAGTTCAAATTGTGGTGCTGTTTTTTTGATCCTATTGTAATTTTAGTCATGTCACAATCTCTCTGGGCCTCATTTTTCTTATTTATAAAATGAATGGGTTGGTTTAGATGACTTCTAAGATTTTACCAGTTTACATTATGTGGTTCTATTGTTGGGGTTTGAGCATGTAATCTGCAATGTCTTTTTTGAAAGAATTCAGGACTGAGGCTATCTCCAAATCAAGCAAAAGCATTTATTAAGATTTATTGAGAATTAAGCACTTGGAGCAGGCTGTGCTCCTTTAAGTAGTTAGCAGCTCTGCAAAGCAAGATAAAGATATTTATGGAATTTAATTACATCACAAATATACAAATTTTGAGGTTACAGGAGGAGTCTGCTAACAGGACAGATCCTAAACTCTTAATGAAACTTAATGAATATTTACCCAGAATTCATACAGAAAAGCCCATGGGGAGGAGTATTAATACGTGGTAATGATATTATAATTGGGCTGACTTCATCATAAGTTCACCTAAAGGATAGCAAAGAAGAATAGTGGTCTAGTGCCACGTTTGGAGGAAGATTTATTGAAGTTTGTGGTTCAATATCTTGTTCTAGATCTTGTTGGGGCTACTTTCTTATTGGCTGATTTCTATATGACTGGTATGTCTAAATCGGATGGATAATGAGGTAAACCTGTACCTGGTGGTGAGTGACTAAGGATTTCTGTGCTGATTGGATTAGGGGAGGATGGGTGGGTTGGGGGGAGAAGGGCAACAATCATAATCCTTCATTATGATCCAATAGAGAATAGTAAGTGTGATATAGGATGAGTAGCTAAGTAGCAGCTGAATAGCATGACAGATCTAGAGTAGGAACACTAATCTTTTTGAGTTCAAATCTGACTTCAGATATTTACTAACTGAATGACCCTGGGAAAGTCACTTAACCCTTTTAATTTTTTAATATGTAAAATGAGTTGAGAAGGACTTGGAAAACTATACCAGTGTCTTTGTTAAGAAATCCCCAAATGGGGTTACAAAGAATGGGACATCGGTGAAAGAACTGAACAACAGTGAGGAAGAGAAAAAGTTCCTGGGCTTAGATGTAGCAAAACAACTCATTGTTTGGGATTGTTATGTAACTCAGGCTAAAGGGAAGGATGGTGGCCACCATCTATGTTACTGGCTGCCAGTATGACCTTGGCAAAACCTCAGTTTTCTATCCTATAAAATGAGAGATCTGGATTAGGTAACCTCTAATCTTTCTTCCAGCTTGACATTGATAGACATTAATTTTATAGGTTCAATTGGTTTTTTTCTCTTGTTTCCAAATAAATGGTCTATAGATTCTTGCTTTCCTATTCAGGATTATCCCTACATGATATGATCTGAGAAATTCTGAAAGGTAATTTGCCTAAAAATATCTCCATGGTCATGTCTGAAATCTTCACCTTCATTTGGGTTAAAGCAAAGTTTTTTTTTTTTTTTTTTTTTTTTTTTTTTAATAGAACTATGTCCAACAGGGAGGAATAATAATTAACATTTTATAATATTTTGAAGTTGCAAAAGTGTTTCATATGTCATCTTATTTGAACCCACATTTACTCTGTGGGGTAATATAGATATTATTATCTCTACAACATATGATGCTAAAAGAAGATCTCTCCATGGTCTCATAACTAGAAAATGTCAGAAGTGGGATTCAAATGTAGCTCTCCAGCTTCCACTTTAAAATGCTGTCCTTTATACCCTGCTGTTTAGAATTATTCTAAGCAATGAATAGCTTAAAGCAGTATACAATGTAAACCATTAGTACATATTTATCTATTTCTTTTATCAGAGAAAACTGAGTTTTAAGGGAATGGGAAGTAGAACAGTTTCTTTGTTTTTTTGTTTTTTTGTTTTTTATTTGGGAAAGGGAATAAAAATATTTGGAACATAAAATGCCTCTTTAAGGAAGATGATGTCACTTGATTGAATTGTGAGTAGTTAAGTGGGAATTCAGGCTTTGTCTTTGCCTGGAATTAGTTGGAGTATGAAGGGCAGAAGGATTGCCTTTAAACAACAATTGTAATCATGTAGAAGTAGTAGAAGTAGGGATGGAGTTGGTGAGATAGTGATTGTCAGGGGAAAAGTGAGCTCTTACTAGGGGTGTCTTAGCTATATCTCAGTCTTCACTCTATTTCATGGGATTCCTAAAAAGAATACTGTCTAGAATGCTCTTACTAAGGATTTACTAAATGCCTATTGAAGGAAGAAAGGAGGGAGGGAGGAAAGAAGGCAGGGAGGGAAAAGGGAAAAAGAGAGGAAGAGAAAGAGGGAAGCAGGAAGGAAGGAGGAGGAAAGGGAAAAAGAGGAGAGGGGGAAGGGAGGGAGGAAGAAGGGAGGGAGAAAGGAAAAGAGGGAAAGAAGGAAAAAAAGGGAGGGATGGAAAGAAGGAAGAGAAAGAGGGAAAGAGGAAGGGAAGGAGAGAGGAAAAGAAAGGAAGGAAGGGAGGGAAGAAGGGAGAAAGAAAAGAAAAAAGGAAAAGAAAGAAAAAAGAGAATGGGAGTAATGAGGGAAAGGAAAGGGGGAACCCCATTTCTCAGCACATAGATAATCCCATGAAGCACAATGTCCCCTGTAAAATGAATTTACAGGCCAGAAAACCTAGATTGATAAATAAAAGATTTATTGTAGGAATTTGGAAGTAAAGCTCAGTTAGAAAGATGCCAGGGCCAAAGGTGGCCATTGGCGGGCAGGGACCCTTACGTGGCTGGAAGAATACCATGTGTTGGCTGGGAGGGCTCCTGCAAAGAAGGCATTGCAGCTTGTTTCTTTTATACCTAGAAGATAATGGGCGGTACCCAGTGCTGGCGGGCTTTTCAGTTAGCCCAGATCAGGTGAGGGCTGGGGGAAGCTGAGCTGAGAGTGGGGGGACTGGGCCCGGATATTCAAAGGGTGCCTTTGACCAGGATTTGTGAATCAAGGTCAGTCATGGGTTGGGCAATTAGGAATCTTAAAGGGACCCCAACCCTCATCAGGAGGAAGAAAAAAGAAAGACAAAAGAAAATAAAGGAAAAGACTACAGAAAAGATTTCTGAATGACTACTGTTTGGCATGGTGGTATCAAATTTAACAGAATTGAGAACCATTAAACCATACATAGTGATCCCTGTGGAGCTGCATATTAACATTATGCTCTTTCCTATTTTTATTTATTTTGCTATATATTTCCTGATTCCATTTTAATATGATTCTGGCTATAAGAAATGTTATTCTGGGCCATGTGTTTGATGCATTTAGTATGGAATGTGGATCAGAAAATCTGTGTTCTATATCTGTTCTGCCTTCAACTTTGTGATTGGGTTTCCTTCTGCAAAATGTCTGATGTATTTCTAAAATCTACCCCAGATTTGGACTCCATTTAAATATACTTTAATTTCTGTAAGAGCCAAAACTGTCATCCTCTTTGAGCTTAGGCAAGTGACTTCTACCCTTGGAGGACTCTAAAATGAAGGAATTAGACTAGGTGAACCCAAAATTATCTTCTAACTCTAAACATCACATAGTGATGCCATTTTGGTCCTCTTCCAGCACAAAGACAACTGCTGCCACCACAATTTTGACTAGTAGTTTGAGAAGGAGAGATGGTTTCAAAGTTTCTTTCAGTCCCATCCTCCAAAAAAAAATCACTGTAATGCTTACCTCTTCATCCTCTACTCCCCACAGTAATAGGATTTCTTAGATGTCCAGTTTAAAGAAATAATTGTCCTTAGTACCTAATTATTAAAATCTTGAACACCCTACCCCAGTGTGACTGTGTCAATGAGGTACAGGGCTTCTGTCTCCAAGACTAAACCAATTCCTTTCCAATTGAGAGTACCTTTCCTGTTATCTTCTTTGGTTGTGGTTTGTAGTCTATATTACAAATGGAAAAATTCCTAAATGTAGTTCTTTTGAAGATTGTGTTTAGTGTGAGAAATACTGAAATCTGAAGAGGCAATATCTTGGTTTAAAGTGAGGTTTACCAAAGAAAAAAATTAGTTTTTGGATGATTTTTTTTGGCCAAAGTCTTGTTTTTGCCCTATTTTAAAAGTAGTAAAGGGAAAGCCTAGAGCCAGCAATGAATAAACCAATACCTAGACAAAAATCTTTGATCAGTGTAAAGGGAGACTCTTTCCTTTTACGACATGCCTTAAAGAGACTGTTCAAGTATCTTAGAACTTGGGAAACTTGGAAAAATATCAAATATTAGTTACTATTTTACTGAAAAAAGTGTGTGTGTGTGTATCCTGAAAATAAGGTTGGAGAAAGAACAAAAACTATGAGAAAATAAAGAGTGATCTTTTCAAATTCTCAGTAATTTCTCTGTATCACCGCTGTCTGGTTCTTTGCGAGAAGAGTCTCTCTTCTAGACTTGTCTTAGATTGTCATTTTTGGCTGTTAGTGAAAAGAAATTTATTGGTGTCATACATTATCATAGGATAATGAAACTAGAAGGAGTTTTGGTGATCATTTTGTTCAGAAGTTGTTAACCTTGACTCCATTAAATTGCTTTAAAATATTTTAAAACTATATTTGGTTTTCTTTATAATCCTACACTGTAGTTTCTGCATTAAAAAAATCACCCTTGTTCAGTCTGCCAATAGGGTACATGACACAAAAAAAGGCAAGACCCCATGATCTAGTCTAAACTCTGAACTTCACAGAAAGAATTCTGACTCTGAGGTTGTTAGTCAATTTTTTTTTAGTTGTGTTTGATTTTTCATGACCCCCTTTTCTTAGCAAAGATATTAGAGTGTTTTGATATTTCTTTCTTCAACTCATTTTACAGAGAAGGAAACTGAGGCAAACTGGTAACTTGCATATGTCTGAGGCCAGATTTGGATATAGGAAGTGTGAAAAATTCATAGTTTAGAAGCATTTTTTTTTGTTTTGAATTTAGATCCCCAAACATTGGACTGCTTTTGGCAGTGCACATTTTATATCAAGGAATATTACCTTAAGGAAAGAGTTCTTGTTTTGATGAATTATGAAGGCATAAATCAGTTCCTAGAATGGGAGCTTCTGAAGAATAGTTTGTCATTCACCATTTATGTCATTTAAAAAAATCTTGCTTTTTAAAGGAAATCCCATTCCTTAATGACCTAAAAAAGAAGATGAACAAGTTCTGAGGAACAATAGTTGTAAAGCCCTCTAGCATTTTCTGGAAATTTCTTAGGCACTCAGCGGTCAATGAGCCATCTGAGTAGATATTTAAAAATTACTGAAAGTACTTTTTAATGGTCCTTTAATAGGGCTCCAGATGTGGAGAGGTAAGTCCTAAACAAGTAAATAGGGAAGGAAAGATAATAGGAAGTTATTTATAAATCCAAAGACCAGTAAAAAATTTTCCTCCCAGAGCAATATATAGACCATAATATTAGATGCAGGATTCAATTCCAAAGAAAGTTGTGGTCATTGTTAAGTAGGAATGAAACAAACAAACTTGAATATAAAAATCTGCTTTTCTACAGCATTCAGACAGAAAACTGTTTACAGTGGAATGGGTCCAGCACCAATGGACCAATTACAGTGTAGGAAAATGGAGTCACAATTGGCTTTGGACATTTAAAATTGTTTTCTTGTCTATAATCACTATAGTCTAGTATCCTGGAGTTTTCCTATTATTTTTTTTTTATTTGTATTTTTATGAAGTCAGAGCAAGAGATATGAAGATATGAAATACCTTCATATTCATCATACCTTCGTATTCTATAGAACATACTCATCCAGACTGAATGACATAAGATAATTAAAAAGAAAATGTGAGTGAAGTAAACAAAAAGCATTAGGATGGAATGGAAGCTATATTGCTGTGGAAATACCATATCAGTGAGATAAAATCTAGATTTGGAAAGAGAAAAAAAAGGATCCTAGAAATATTCTTATATACTTCCAAACCCACTATAAGCTTTAGGAATCCTCAACTCTCACTCTGATGAGTAGATTCTTCAAAGCAAGGCTGTATTTCTCCCTTAGGTTTATAGGGGTATCACTGAAGGATTAGGGGATCATTTTCTGTAAT
Source organism: Sminthopsis crassicaudata (assembly GCF_048593235.1). Classification (NCBI taxonomy): domain Eukaryota; kingdom Metazoa; phylum Chordata; class Mammalia; order Dasyuromorphia; family Dasyuridae; genus Sminthopsis; species Sminthopsis crassicaudata. The sequence continues at coordinate 120,780,143 of NC_133619.1, read as the reverse complement.
AATGTAAACTTTTTGGTATATTCTTTCCCAATATTAACTGCCAGTTTCATTTACTATCATTTAGCTTTCAAAAAGTGATATTTGCTGTAAAGATAGCAGCAAAAATGGAAGTTACAAAGCAGTCTCCTCAATACCTAGAGCAATCATGTGAAAGAGTGTTCCAAATTACTACTGATCAGAGAAATGCAAATTAAGACAAGTCTGAGATACCACTACACACCTATCAGATTGGCTAAGATGACAGGAACAAATAATGATGCATGTTGGAGGGGATGTGGGAAAAATGGGACACGAATGCATTGTTGGTGGAGTTGTGAAAGAATCTGGCCATTCTGGAGAGCAATTTGGAACTATGCCCAAAAAAGTTATCAAACTGTGCATACCCTTTGATCCAGCATTGCTGCTATTGGGCTTATATCCCAAAAAAATACTAAAGAGGGGAAAGGGACCTGTATGTGCCAAAATGTTTGTGGCAGCTCTTTTCGTAGTGTCTAGAAACTGGAAGTTGAATGGATGTCCATCAATTGGAGAATGGTTGGGTAAATTATGGTATATGAAGGTTATGGAATATTATTACTCTGTAAGAAATGACCAGCAAGATGAATTCAGAAAGCTTTGGAGAGACTTACATGAACTGATGCCGAGTGAAATGAGCAGAACCAGAAGATCACTATACACTTCAACAACAATACTGTATGAGGACGTATTCTGATGGAAGTGGAAATCTTCAACATAAAGAAGATCCAACTCACTTCCAGTTGATTAATGATGGACAGAAACAACTACACCCAGAGAAGGAACACTGGGAATTGAACATAAACTGTTAGCACTACTGTCTTTCTATCCAGGTTACTTATACCTTCGGAATCCTATTCTTAATGTGCAACAAGAAAATTGGATTTACACACATATATTGTATCTAGGTTATACTGTAACACATGTAAAATGTATGGGATTGCCTGTCATCTAGGGGAGGGAGTAGAGGGAAGGAGGGGAAAATTTGGAAAAATGAATACAAGGGATAATGTTATAAAAAAATTACTCATGCATATATACTGTCAAAAAATTTTATAATTATAAAATTAAAAAAGTAAATTAAACAATACCTAGAGCAATACTATGCTTTTTACCCTCTCAATTTCTTCTTCTTTTTTTTAATATTTATTTTACTATACATTGCTTTATAAATCATGTTAGGAGAAAAAAAATCAGAACAAAAAAGAAAAACAATGGGAGAAAAAAGAAAAAACTGAAAAAAAGAAGTGAACATAGCATGAACAGATTTACATTCAATCTCCATAGTTATTTTTCTGAATATAGATGGGATATTGGGATAGCTTTAAATCACTGAACCATTAAGAGGAACCAAGTCTTTTATAGTTGATCATTATACATTCTTACTGTTATTGTGCACAATGTATTCCTGGTTCTGCTTGTTTCACTCAGCATCAGTTCATGTAAATCTTTCCAGACCTTTCTAAAATCAGCTTCTTCATCATTTTTTATAGAACAATAATATTCCATTACCTTCACACACCACAACTTATTCAGTCATTCCCCAACTGATGGGCATCTGCTCATTTTCTAATTCTTTGTTACCACAAAAAGAGTTGCTCCAAACGTTTTTGCACATGTGGGTCCTTTTCCCTCCTTTATGATTTCCTTGGGATATAGACCAAATAGTAGCACTGTTGAATCAAAGGGTATACACAGTTTGATAACACTTTGGGCAGAGTTTCAGATTGCTCTTCAGAATGATTGGATCATTTCGCTATTCCACCACCAATGCATTAATGTTTTCACATCTTTTCCAACATTTATCATTATTTTTTCCTGTCATTTTAGCCAATCTGAGAGGTGTGAGGTGATACCTCAGAGTTATTTTAATTTACATTTCTCAAATTAAAGCATTTTTTTCATATGACTATAGATGGCTTTAATTTCATATGTGAAAGATTCTTACCCGACTTCCGGCCAAGATGGCGGCGTGGAGGCAGACAGCTGCTTGAGCTCCTCGTTTTCTCTCAGAACTTACTTCATGACAAGCCTCTGACTTAATGCTTGACCCAGAAAGAAATCCACAGATGATCACCAAGAGAAGACATCCTTGAAAGTCGCCAGAAAAGGTCTGTGTTTGTTCGGGGGAGGGTCAATCAGACTGGGCGCAGACTGAGGGCAGACAGCCAGAGCAAGACAGGCAGCTCACACAGCTCAGACCGGAGGGGGAGGGGTGTGATCTCTGCCGTTTCTGTGAAAGGGCTTTTGCCCCAGTGTGGATGCTCCGTCTTGGCAGCAAGCCAGGAGTGGTGGAGAGGGTGTAAACACCGGAGGTGAAGATTAAAACCCCAGAAAGCCAGCGTCTCTCAGAGCCCGGCCACCCCCAACCCCCACCTGGACTGACTCGGTGCGTTCTCGGAGCCTCAGAGGGCAGACTCAGTACAGTCATTGCTGTTCTGTTAGTGGCTCTCTGCTGCGCTACCCCCAGTCTGTAGAGGAAGCCCATTAATACCATCCAGCCCCATCCCCCGCAAAACAGACCAATTGTTTCTCTTGTCAGTTTGTTTTCTTTGATTCCTACTCTGACAAAATGAACAAAAAATTCAAAAGGGCTCTAACCATTGACAGCTTCTGTGTGGAGAGAGAGCAGATTTCAAATGCTGAGGAGACTAGGAACAGAATGTCCCCAGATGTATCCCCTGGGAGGGATATAAGCTGCTCCTCAATACAAAAGAACCTCATAGAGGAAATCAAAAAGGCTGTCACAAGAGAGCTGGAAGAGAAATGGGAAAAGGAAAGGGAAGCTTGGCAAGAGAGCCTGGAGAAGTCATCCCATACATTCAAAGACAGAATGGATAAAGAAATCAAATCATTGAGAAACAAGATTAGTGAGCTGGAAAAGGTAAACAACTCCAAAGAAAACAGGATTAGTGAGCTGGAAAAGGTAAACAACTCCAAGGAAAACAGGATTAGAGAGCTGGAAAAAGAAATCAGCTCTCAAAAAAATAAAATGGATAAAATGGAAAAAAATTCCATAGAAGATAAAAACTCAATTGGACAATTACAAAGAGATATAAAAAAAGTGAGTGAAGAAAATACATCATTGAAAATTAGACTGGAACAAGTAGAAATGAATGACTCAAGGAGAAACCAAGAGGGAGTCAAGCAAAACCAGAGAAATGAAACAATTGAAAAGACTGTCAAGTACCTTACCAGAAAGACAACAGACCTGGAAAACAGATCCAGGAGAGACAATTTGAGAATAATCGGACTCCCTGAAAAATGGGAGGAAAAAAAGAGCTTGGACACCATTTTCGAGGAAATTATCAAAGAGAACTGCCCAGACGTTTTGGAAACAGAGGGTAAAATAGACATTGAGAAAATTCATCGATCACCTACTGAAAGGGACCCTAAAATCAAAACGCCAAGAAATATAGTGGCCAAGTTCAAGAACCATCAGACAAAGGAAAAGATATTGGAAGCTGCTAGAAAAAAACAATTCAGATATGGAGGATCCACAATAAGGATAACACAGGATCTAGCAGCATCCACATTAAAAGAACGCAGGGCCTGGAACATGATATTCCGAAAGGCTAAGGAACTTGGTATGCAGCCAAGAATAACTTACCCAGCAAGAATGAGCATCGTTTTCCAGGGAAGAAGATGGACATTTAACGAAATAAATGAATTCCATCTATTTTTGATGAAAAAACCAGACCTACATAAGAGGTTTGATCTTCAAATACAGAACTCAAGAGACTTCTAAAAAAGGTAAAAAGAAATCTTGAGAACTATACTTCTGCCAAAAAATATGTAAAGAACATATGTACAATTTGTCTTAGAAACTAGAGGGGGAAAGGAGATTATATCATAAAAAAGTATAAAGTGGTGGTACTACATCTCATGAAGAGGCAAAGGTAACCTATTATATCTGAGAGAAAGAAAGGAGGGAGATGAACATAGCGTGTATCAATAGACATATTCGATTTATGGTGAAACTTCTTCCACTTCATTGAAAAGTGAAAGGGAAGGAGTAAACTAAGGGGAAGGGAATACAGTAATTTCGAGGAAAAGGGGTAAAATAAGGGGAGGATCTTTAAGGTGGGGGAGGGATCCTAAAAAGGGAGGGCTGTGAAAAGCAAGTGGTGTTCACCAGTTTAATACTGGATAGGAGGGTAAAAGGGAAGGAAAGGGGAAAAGCATAAGCAGGGGTTAATAGGATGGCAAGCAATATAGAATTAGTCCTTCTAACCATAAATGTGAATGGGGCAAACTGCCTCATAAAGAGGAAGCAGTTAGCAGACTGGATTAAAAGTCAGAATCCTACTATATGTTGTTTACAGGAAACACACCTGAAACAGGATGAGACATTCAAACTAAAAGTAAAAGGGTGGAGCAGAATCTATTATGCTTCAGGCAAAACCAAAAAAGCAGGAGTAGCCATCCTCATCTCAGATCAAGCAAAAACAAAAATTGATCTAATTAAAAGAGATAAGGAAGGGCATTATATCCTGCTAAAGGGAAGCATCAATAGTGAAGCAGTATCAATATTAAACATGTATGCACCAAGTGGTGCAGCATCTAAATTCTTAAAAGAGAAATTAAGAGACCTGCAAGAGGAAATAGATAGCAAAACTATAATAGCGGGAGATCTCAACCTTGCTCTCTCAGAATTAGATAAATCAAACCACAAAATAAATAAGAAAGAAGTCAAAGAGGTAAATAGAATACTAGAAAAGTTTGATATGATAGATCTTTGGCGAAAGCTAAATGGAGACAGAAAGGAATATACTTTCTTCTCAGCAGTTCATGGAACCTATACAAAAATTGATCATATACTAGGGCATAAAAACCTCAAAATCAAATGCAGTAAGGCAGAAATAGTAAATGCATCCTTTTCAGACCATAATGCAATCAAAATAACATTCAATAAAAAGCCAGGGGAAAATAGACCAAAAAATAATTGGAAACTAAATAATCTTATACTAAAGAATGATTGGGTAAAACAGCAAATCATAGACATAATTAATAACTTCACCCAAGAAAATGACAATAATGAGACATCATACCAAAATGTGTGGGATACAGCCAAAGCAGTAATTAGGGGAAGTTTTATATCTCTACAGGCCTACTTGCATAAAATAGAGAAAGAGAGGGCCAACGAATTGGGTTTACAACTAAAATTGCTAGAAAAGGAACAAATTAAAAACCCTCAGACAAATACAAAACTTGAAATTCAAAAAATAAAAGGTGAGATTAATAAAATTGAAAGTAAAAAAACTATTGAATTAATTAATAAAACTAAGAGTTGGTTTTATGAAAAAACCAACAAAATAGACAAACCCTTAGTAAACCTGATTAAAAAAAGGAAAGAGAAAAAGCAAATTGATAGTCTTGAAAATGAAAAGGGTGAACTCACCACTAATGAAGAGGAAATTAGAACAATAGTTAGGAGCTACTTCGCTCAACTTTATGCCGATAAATTCGATAACTTAAATGAAATGGAAGAATACCTTCAAAAATATAGCTTGCCCAGATTAACAGAGGAAGAAGTAAGTAGTCTAAATAGTCCCATCTCAGAAAAAGAAATAGACCAAGCTATTAACCAACTTCCTAAGAAAAAGTCCCCAGGACCAGATGGATTTACAGGTGAATTCTACCAAACATTTAAAGAACAACTAACTCCAATGCTATGTAAACTATTTGAAAAAGTAGGGATTGAAGGAGTCCTACCAAATTCCTTCTATGACACAGACATGGTACTGATACCTAAACCAGGTAGATCGAAAACTGAGAAAGAAAACTATAGACCAATTTCCTTAATGAATATTGATGCTAAAATCTTAAATAAGATATTAGCAAATAGACTTCAGAAAATCATCCCCAGGATAATACACTATGACCAAGTGGGATTTATACCAGGAATGCAGGGCTGGTTTAATATTAGGAAAACTATTAGTATAATTGACCATATTAATAATCAAATTAATAAAAACCATATGATCATCTCAATAGATGCAGAAAAGGCATTTGATAAAATCCAACATCCATTCCTACTAAAAACGCTTGAGAGTATAGGAATAAATGGACTATTCCTTAAAATAATAAGGAGCATATATTTAAAACCTTCAGTAAACATCATATGTAATGGTGATAAACTAGAACCTTTCCCTGTAAGATCAGGAGTGAAACAAGGTTGCCCACTATCACCATTACTATTCAATATAGTACTAGAAACTCTAGCCTTGGCAATAAGAGCCGAGAAAGAGATCCAAGGAATTAGAGTAGGAAATGAAGAAATCAAATTGTCACTTTTCGCAGATGACATGATGGTATACTTAGAGAACCCCAAAGACTCTGCTAAAAAGCTATTAGAAATAATTCAGAATTTTAGCAAAGTCGCAGGATACAAAATAAATCCACATAAATCCTCAGGATTTTTATATATTACCAACACAATCCAACAGCAAGAGATACAAAGAGAAATTCCATTCAAAATAACAGTCGATAGTATCAAATATTTGGGTATATATCTACCAAAGGAGAGTCAGGAAATATATGAGCAAAATTACAAAACACTTGCCACAAAAATAAAGTCAGATTTAAATCATTGGAAAGACATTCAATGTTCTTGGATAGGCCGAGCGAATATAATTAAGATGACAATACTCCCCAAACTAATCTATTTATTTAGTGCTATACCAATCAGACTCCCAAGAAACTATCTTAATGACCTAGAAAAAATAACAACAAAATTCATATGGAAGAATAAAAGGTCGAGAATTGCAAGGGAACTAATGAAAAAAAAGTCAGAGGAAGGTGGTCTAAGTGTACCTGATTTAAAGCTATATTATAAAGCAACACTCACCAAAACCATTTGGTATTGGCTAAGAAATAGACTAGTTGATCAGTGGCATAGGTTAGGTTCACAGGACAAGATAGTGAATAAAAATAGCAATCTAATCTTTGACAAACCCAAAGATCCCAAATTTTGGGATAAGAATTCATTATTTGACAAAAACTGCTGGGAAAACTGGAAATTAGTATGGCAGAAACTAGGCATGGACACACATTTAACACCGCATACTAAGATTAGATCAAAATGGGTCCAAGATTTAGGCATAAAGAACGAAATCATAAATAAATTGGAGGAACATGGGATGGTTTACCTCTCAGACTTGTGGAGGAGGAAGGAGTTTGTGTCCAAGGGAGAACTAGAGACCATTATTGATCACAAAATAGAACATTTTGATTACACCAAATTAAAAAGTTTCTGCACAAACAAAACTAATGCAAACAAGATTAGAAGGGAAGTAACAAATTGGGAAAAAATTTTTACAGTTAAAGGTTCTGATAAAGGCCTCATCTCCAAAATATACAGAGAATTGACTTTAATTTATAAGAAAACAAGCCATTCTCCAATTGATAAATGGTCAAAGGATATGAACAGACAATTTTCAGATGATGAAATTAAAACTATTTCCACTCATATGAAAGAGTGTTCCAAATCACTATTGATCAGAGAAATGCAAATTAAGACAACTCTGAGGTATCATTACACACCTGTCAGATTGGCTAAGATGACAGGAACAAATAACGATGAATGTTGGAGGGGCTGTGGGAAAACTGGGACACTGATGCATTGTTGGTGGAGTTGTGAAAGAATCCAACCATTCTGGAGAGCAATCTGGAATTATGCCCAAAAAGTTATCAAAATGTGCATACCCTTTGACCCAGCCATACTACTACTGGGCTTATACCCCAAGGAACTACTAGAGAAGGGAAAGGGTCCTGTATGTGCCAAAATGTTTGTGGCAGCCCTTTTCATAGTGGCTAGAAGATGGAAAATGAATGGATGTCCATCAATTGGAGAATGGTTGGGTAAACTATGGTATATGAATGTTATGGAATATTATTGTTCTATAAGAAATGACCAACAGGAGAAATACAGAGAGGCTTGGAGAGACTTACATCAACTGATGCTGAGTGAAACGAGCAGAACCAGAAGATCTTTATACACTTCAACAATGATACTGTATGAGGATGTATGCTGATGGAAGTGGATTTCTTCAACATAGAGAAGAGCTAATCCAATTCCAATTGATTAATGATGGACAGAACCAGCTACATCCAGAAAAGGAACACTGAGAAATGAATGTAAACTGTTATTTTTACCTTCTGAATCCAATTCTTCCTGTTCAACAAAAAAATTCGGCTCTACACACATATATTGTATCTAGAATATACTGTAATATATTTAACATATATAAGACTGCTTGCCATCTGGGGGAGGGGGTTGGGGGAGGAAGGGAAAAAAATCTGAACAGAAGTGCAAGGGATAATGTTGTAAAAAATTACCCATGCATATGTAATGTCAAAAAATGTTATAATTATAAAATAAAATAAAAAATTAAAAAAAAAAAAAAAAAAAAAATTTCATATGTGAAAAATGTCTGTTCATATTCGTTGATGATTTATCAATTGAAGAATGACTTGTATTCTTATACATTTTACACAGTTCTTTATATATTTTAGAAATGAGACTTTTATCAGAAATACTATTTATAAAGACTTTCCCCCAGCTTTGTATTTCCCTTTTAATCTTGTTTCTGTTGGCCTTGCTTGTGAAAAAACCTTTTTAATTTAATGTAATCAAAGTTGTCTATTTTACCTTTCCTAATATTCTCTAGTTCTTTGGTTATAAATTTCTCGCTTCTTAAAAAATCTGATAAGTAAATTATCCCTTGTTCTCCCAATTTGTTTATGGTATCATCCTTTATGCCCCCAAATTCTGATTATTTTGCTATGGGGTGTGAGATGTACATCTATGCCAAGTTTCTGACATATTATTTTCCAGTTTTTCCAGTGATTTTTGTCAAATAGTAACATTCTTATTTCAGAAGTTGGAGTTTGGGGGTTTGTCAAATATTAAATTATTATAGGTCTTGATTATTATGTAGCATGTATCTAATCTATTACACTGATCCATTACTCTATTTCTTAGCCAGGACCAAATAGTTTTGATAACTGATGCTTTAGAAAACAGTTTTAGTTTTAGTACTGCTAAACCAACATTTTTGTAATTTTTTTCCCATTAATTCCTTTGAACTTCTCAATCTTTTGTTCTTCCAAATGAATTTTGTTATTATTTTTTTTAGTTTTATAAAATAATGTTTGGGCAGTTTGATTTGTATGGTGCTAAAAAATAGATTAATTTAGGTAGAATCGTCATTTTCATTATATTAACTTGGCCTACCCATGAGCAATTGATATTTTCCCAATTGTTTAGATTTGATTTCATTTGAGTGAGAGGTGTTTTATAATTGTGTTCGTATTGTTCTTGGGTTTGTCTTGGCAGGTAAAAACTCAAATATTTTATTTTGTCTTTAGTTATTTTAAATGGAATTGCTAATGGGCTTTGTCAGTAATATGTAGAAATGCTGATGATTTGTATGGGCTTATTTTATATCCTGCAACTTTGCTAAAGCTATTCATTGTTTCCAGTAGGTTTTTGGATAATTTTCTAGTGTTCTCTAAGTATATTGTCATATCATCTGCAAATTGATAGTTTTATTTCCTCAATGGCTATTTTAATTCCTTTAATTTCTTTTTCTTTTCTTAATGCTAAAACCAACATTTTTAGTACAATGTTAAATAATAGTGGTAATAATGGGCATCCTTGTTTCACCCCTGTTCTTATTGGCATTCATTACAATTACATTCCAATTATATTCATTACATCTCCATTACAAATAATGCTTGCGGTTGGTTTTAGCTAGATACTGCTTATTATTTTAAGGAAAGCTCCCTTTATCCTTGCACTCTCTAGTGTTTTGAATTGGAGTGAGTGCTGTATTTTGTAAAAAAAAAACAAAAAAAAAACAACTTTTTTTCTGCATATCTGCATCTATTGAGATTATAATATGATTTGTGTTCTCTGTGATAATACTCTTCCTGATATTGGACCAATCCTATATTCCTGGTATAAATCCCACTTAGTCATAGTATTTTATCCTGCTGATAAGTTTCTGTGATAGCTTTGCTAATATTTTACTTAAATTTTTGCATCAATATCCATTAGGGAGATCGGTGTGTAACTTTCTTTGTTTTGGCTCTTCCTTATTTAGGTATCAGTATCATATTTGTATCAAAAAGGAATTTGGTAGGACTTCTTTTTCCAAATAGTTAATATAGTATTGGAATTAATTGTTCTTTAAATGTTTGTTGGAATTCACTTGTGAATCCATTTGACCCTGGCAATTTTTTCTTAGGGAGTTCCTTAATGGTTCCTCTTCTGTTAATCTAGGAAACTTATATTTTTGTAAATATTCATCCATTTTGATTAGATTGTCGATTTGCTGCCATATAATTGTGCAAAATAGATCCTAACTATTGCTTTAATTTCTTTTTCATTCATTCATGATGAGGAATCATGAAAATTCCTCATGAAATTTCCTCATGAAATTCACGAATTTAAATTACTTTTCATTCATGAAAAGTAAGTTCACTCTTTTCATTTTTGATGCTGGTGATTTGGTTTGCCTAATTCCTTTGTCTCCTCTTTCTCTATTTTATTCATTTAGTTATTTAGAGATATAAAATTTCCCCTAAGAACTGCTTTGATTATATCTCATAGGTTTTGGTATGTTGTGTCATTATTGGCATTTTCTTGGAAGAATTTAAGGATTGTTTCTGTTTTCTGTGACTTGTTTGACCCACTCATTCTTTAGAATTAAATTATTTAATTTCTAATTGGTTTTTAGTCTATCTTTCCCTGGCCCTTTATTGGGTATAATTTTTATTGCATTGTACTCTGAAAAGAAAGCATTTACTTTTTCTACCTTTCTGCATTTGATTGTGAAGTTTTAATGCTCTAATATATGGTCAGTTTTGTGTAGGTGCCATGTACTGGTTTTTTTTTTAGTGAATTGAATTTTTAAAAAATTTTAAATTAATTTTATAAATTTTTTTGACAGTACATATGGATGGGTAATCTTTTAGAACATTATCCCTTGCACTAACTTCTGTTCTGAATTTTCCCCTCCTTTCCTCCATCTCCTCCCCTAGATGGCAGGCAGTCCCATACATGTTAAATATGTTATAGTACATCCTAGATACAATATATATGTGCAGAACTGAATTTCTTGTTGCACAGGAAGAATTGGATTCAGAAGGTAAAAAAATAACCTGGGAAGAAAAACAAAAATGCAAACAGTTTGTACTCATTTCCCAGTGTTCCTTCTCTGGGTGTAGGTGATTCTGTCCATCATTGATCAATTGGAACTGAATTAGATTTTCTCTTTGTTGAAGATATCCACTTTCATCAGAATACATACTCATACAGTATTGTTGTTGAAGTGTATAATGATCTCCTGGTTCTGCTCATTTCACTCAATATCAGTTCATGTAAGTCTCTCCAAGCCTTTCTGTATTCATTCTGCTAGTCATTTCATGCAGAACAATAATATTCCATAACATTCATATACCACAATTTACCCAACCATTCTCCAATTAATGGACATCCATTCATTTTCCAGTTTCTAGCCACTACAAAAAGGCTGCCACAAACATTTTGGTGCCATGTACTGTTGAGAAAAAGTTATATATATGTATATATATATATTTCATAAAACCAACTCTTAGTTTTATTAATTAAATAGTTTTCTTAGTTTCAATTTTATTAATCTCTCCTTTGGTTTCAGAATTTCTAATTTGGTATTTAATTGGGGATTTTTAATTTGTTCTTTTTTTTAGCTTTTTTAATTGCATGCCCAATTCATTGATCTCCTCTTTCTCTATTTTATTCATATAGCTAGTTAGAGATATAAAATTTCCCCTAAGAACTGCTTTGGCTGTGTCCCATAAATTTTGGTATGTTGTCTCATTATTATCATTTTCTTGGAAGAAATTATGGATTGCTTCTGTGTTATATTGTTTGACTCACTCATTCATTGGAATTAGATTATTTTCCAATTGGTTTTTAGTCTGTCTTTCCCTGGCCCTTTATTAAGTATAATTATTATTGAATTGTATTCTGAAAAGGAAGCATTTACTTTTTCTACCTTTTTGCATTTGATAGTGAGGTTTTTAATGCCCATATAAGTCAATTTTTGTATAGGTGCAATGTACTGTTGAGAAAAAGTCTCTCTACAGTTTTCTCCAGAGGTCTATCATATCTAGGTTTTCTAAGATCCTGTTAAACTCCCTAGTTTTTTTCTTACTTATTTTGTGGTTAGATTTGTCTGACTTTATGAGGGGAAGGTTAGGTCCCCTACTAATATAGTTTTGCTGTCTATTTCTTCCTGTAACTCACTTAATATAATCTCTAGGAATCTTTATAATCTACCACTTGGTGCATATACATTTAATATAATTACTACTTCATTATTTAAGGTATCTTTTATTAAGATGTACTTTCCTTCCTTATCTTTTTAAATTAGATCTATTTTTACTTTTGCTTTATCTGAGATCAAAATTGCTACCACTGCTTTTTTATTTTTGATTTCAGCTGAAGCTTAATAAATTCTGCTCTAGTCTATTTACTCTGTATATGTCTTTCTGTGTCAAATGTGCGTCTTGCAAACAACATATTGTAGGATTCTTTTTTTTTTTTTTCCAATCCATTCTGCTATTTGCTTCTGTTTTAGGAGAGAGTTCATCCCATTTACATTCACAATTATGATTATCAGTGCTATATTTCCCTCCATCCTATTTTCTTCCATGGATATACTTTTGTTCTCTCTTTCCACCCTATCCTTAGCAGTTTTTTTTAACTTACCTCACTCACTCCCTTATTTCCTAACATTCCTCCCCCATCTCTTAGTAATGTTTTTTTTTTAAACTCACTCACCTTATCTTCTTTCACTCTTCCCCCTTCTTTTAGATTTTTTTCCCCTAGTGTTTCTGCCCTCCCTTGTATCTTCTTTTCTTTTTTTTTCTTCTCCTCCTTCTTTATAGGGTTAGATAAATTTCTATACCCAAATGAATGATTAAATTATTACCTCTTAGAGCCCAAATTTATGAGATCAAGCTTCAGACAATGCTTATCCTCCTACCTTCTTCCCTTGATTGTTATAGGTCTTTTGTGCCTCTTGTGGTTTAATTTGTCCCATTATAACTCCCCTTTCCTCTTCTTCCTGTACAGACCATTTCTCACCCTTTAATGACTTTTTCTTTGATATTATCACATCAGAGTCCATTCGAAACTTACCCTCTGCCCATATGAGTCTTGTTCTGTCTGCCCCAGTAACATATATAGTTCTCAAAAGTTACAGAAATAATTTTCCCATCAAAGGATATAAACAGTTTAAGCTTTAAATAATATATATTTTCCTCCTGTTTACCTTTCTATGCTCATCTTGAATCCTTTGTAGATGACATTTCCTGTTTAGTCATGGTTTTTTTCAATGGAAATGACTGAAAGTCTCTTATTTCATTGAAGATCCATCACCTCCCATGAAAGATGATGGATGCTCAGTCTCAATGGGTAGTTAATTCTTGGTTTTAACCTCAGGTCCTTTACCTTCCAGAATATGGTATTCCAGGCCCACCAATTTATTGTGGAAGCTGCCAGATCCTGGCAGAATTACTGTTACTCTTTGATATTTGAATTGTTTTTGTTTGGCAGTTTGCAGTATCTCTTCCTTGAGATTATAGTTTGGAGTTTTGCAACAATGTTCCTTGGGGTTTTTCTTGTGGGATCTCTTTACAAAGGTGATTGATGGATTTTTTCAATGAGTATTTCCCCCCTCTGTTTCCTCTGTTTCTAGAATATAGGGACAGTTTTTCTTGATAATCTCTTGAAGAATGCTATTTGGGCTCTTTTTTTTTTTTTTTTTTTTTTTTTGTTATGGCCTTCAGGCAGACCAATCAATTTAAAATTATCTCTTCTGGGTCTATTTTACAGATTGGCTGTTTTTCTAATGAGGCATTACACATTTTTTTTTTTTTACATTTTCCCATTCTTTTTAGTTTGTTTAACTGATTCTTCATGTCTCATAGAGTCATTAGCTTCCATTTGCTGTGTTCTAGTTTTTAATGTGTGATTTTTTTCAGTTAGCTTTTATCTCTCTTTTTCTAATTGGTTAATTCTGTTTTTGAAGATGTTGGGTTTTTTTGGTGGATTTTTTTTTTTTTTTTGCATTTAACCAATTGTATTTTTTAAGGAATTGCTTTCCTTTTCCAAGCTGTTAACCCTCTCTTGCATACCTCTCATTTTTTTCTCATTTTTTCTTCTACCTCTCTAATATGCTTTTTAAAGTTTTTTATGAGCACTTCCAAGAAGACTCGTTGGGCTTGAGACCAATTCATATCACTCTTTGAGATTTCATCTGTGGACATTTTATCTTCATCTGAGTTTATGTTTTGGTCTACTCTGTCACCATAGTAGCTTTATGTGGTTAAGGTTCTTTTCTGTTTCTTGCTCATTTTCTTTCCTTTTCTTTTGATATTTGTTTTTTTTTTTTTTTAACTTTTGTGGTTGAGCTCTGCTCCTGCAGTAAAGAGAGTTGTCCTAAGCTTCCTGTGCAGCTTTGAGTCTTAGCTTTGAGCATAGAGGCCGCTTGTGTTTATAGGGGGTAGCTTTGCCTGCTCTTTTAAGGAAACATCCTTGTTTCTCAGACTTTGCCTTCTGAGCTGGGACTGGAGACTGCCTCAGTGATCTGTTCCTCTACTGAGCCAAGACATAGGGTCTCAGTTGCTGATTTGCTGTGATTAAAACCCTTTCACCAGCTTTCCTGGAGTCTCTTTGAGTTTGCTCCAGTGAGACTGACCTTTCTTGAAGTTTTTCCAATCTATTGTAACTGGATTCTGTCAGACTCTGTTCAGAGGCATGGTTTCATGTATTTTTCAAGATAGCATGGGATAGCTCAAACAGCTCCCTGGCTTTACTCTACCATCTTGGCTCCACCCCCAGAACTTCCTCTCAATTTTTTGAGAGACTGAGACCAAATAAAAATAGCACTTGTCTCATTATCAAGTTCACTTCCTACTTTGCTATTGCTAATGGATGCATCACTGTAGCTTTGTCTTGACTGCCTTTGATTTGAATCAAACAGGTGACTTAATGATTTGTTCCTTAGCATGTGGCATCCAGCAAATCTTGTCATAGGCTCTAACTACCTCCCTTCTGGCACTTGATATTCTGATCTTTCAAAATCCATAGGATGTAAATAACTTCAATACTCTTTAACATATAAACTGTTTTCATGGTGACATGTCAACTTCTGATGAGAAGGGATCAGGACCTTTCCCAATATAAAGGCTTACAGTATTTATCTTTCTCTGTGATGCAGCTAGATTGCAAAGGGGAAGAAGGTCAGTTTACCAATTTACCATTTAATGTACCATAGTTCTGGTTCAGTAGTCAATCAAAATCACATATTTCATCATTTGATTATATAATGTATGGTTGTGTTCTAAAGCTAATGAAGGCATTGTATGAACTTGTTTATATGCTTCATATACTATTAAGGGCTGACCTATATCCTGTTATATTTGTATATGTGATTATACTATATTCTCAACTTAAAATGTCTTTTGTTCATCTACTGAAAACTGGGAAGTAATTGATTTAATTCCCTTTTCTTATTCAAATTTTAGTTTAACACAATTGCTGTTCACAAGTGAACCAAGATAGAATTTACTGGTGATCTCTCTGTCAAAAGCACAGCAGCTAGTGTTTTCTTGTTTTCTCTTAAGAATTATTTTATCCTTCAAAATTTAAAGGGACTTATGAGTTTCTAGCTGAAATGTGATTCTCACAAACATGGAATGAACTGGTTCTTGGAGGAGAAATAAATACTAGGGGAGTGGCTACTCCATATTAAAAAATTGTTTAGCAGAGAAGAAAACCAGCTGCTGTCTGACATGAATCCTTCTTATTGAGGCAAAAGAATGAAATGGATTTAGAAAAAGAGTCGGTAGGAGACTATATGTCTAAATTTCTGCAGAGATCAGCCAAGGAGAAAAGGAAATTACATTTGGAATCAAAAGAAGAAGGAGATTTGATTTTCAGCTTTGCTGTCCTGGACTCATGTGATCTTGGACATTCGCCTTCTATTTTCTTTATATTAGGGGAGTTGGATTAGGTGATACCCACCACCCTTAAGTCCTCTTTTATATCTAATCTATGACTATGATCATTTGATAAAGATGGAAAGTGTTTGGATATAAAATTATGATAACACAAAGAAACAACTCTAATGGTGAAGAAAATGAGGAATTATCTAATGAGTCAAATGTGAATACAAAGAAAACTCATTAATCAAATTGGATTTTAAATAGGTAAGTCCAAAAGCAAGTGCAGGAAATGGAAGTTGAATACCCAAGTAAGAGTTAGGAGCACTAAATATCTGAATAAGCAGAGTTAAAAAGAAATGCCAAATAACAAGAAAAAGTATTTTTAAAAAACTGTATTGGGGGAAAAGAATAAGATCCAAGAAGAAGAAAGACAAATACACATTATGGATGGGCTGATGATAGAGATGCAAAGGATGCTAAGATGTTGAATTTTTATTCTGATTCTGTTTCTCTGTTTATTCTGATTTCTGAATTTTATTCAAAGGCAATTTGATATTTGAACTATAATTCAAGAAATGGATAATATGGAGTTTACATGCAAGAAAAGTAGGGGTAAAGTAAAAGAACACTCAACTCCCCTTGATCTGACCCACATAAACTGTATCCCAAGCTATGGAGAGAACTGGCAGTTGTGCTTGCTAAGTTATTTATTGCCTATGGTATTTAAAGAAAACTGGTGAAGAAAAGAGGCGCTACAGGACAAGTGAAGGACATATATTGTCTCAGTTTTTACAAAGGGAGAGAGTGGAATCTGTAAGTCATAGGCCAATAAGCTTGTCTTTGATATCTAGCAAAACACTAGAAGGTATTATTAAAAGGCTCATTAAAGAACAAATAGAAAAGAAAGCAGTGATAACAAAGAGTTGGTTTTCTTTCATCAGGAACAGTTCACACCAGAAAATCCTCATTTTCTTTTTGATATAGCTATTAAATTTATAGATCAAGAGAGTGAAGTGTTATAAATATTTTAGCAAAGCATTTGAACAGTGTCTCACACTATTGCAATGGGGAAATCCCAATCTCCTGGATTACTCCCTGTCTTTATGTTCAATAATGTGGAATTCTTTGATCAATCATAATTAGGCAGTTTGGATCAAGTTCCCATTCTAGAGCACACTCTACTTATAAAGCTTTTATTAAGAGACTACTCTGTGACAGATTCTGTGCTAAGCTTTACAAGTAATATGTTATTTGACCATTAAAACTAAAATGGTACACCCATTTTAAAACTGAGGAATCTGACTACATTGGAACTTAGGTCTTCTAGTTTCTAGGTCTAGTATCCTATCCACTGTACCATCCAGCTGCCTCGTGAGTCAATCAGAAACTTTAAATCACAGAGTATTTAATAGAGGCATGCTGGATAGAGATATGGACTGGATCTATGATTATGACATGAATAAAAAAAATGATAGCCAGTAAACTACTTTGTTTGGAACATAACATTTATGAAGGTAAATGATATGAAATAAATCAGGAAAAGTTGGTAGGAAATAGATTATGGAGGCTCTTAAAAATCAGAGTGAGCAATATGTATTTCAGCCCAGAAATAATGAGATTCTTAAGGTTTTTTAATAAGGTAATGGTTAGCTCTGCACTTTAAGTAAATTATTTTGACAGTAGTATGAAGGATATATTGGGAAGTGGAAATCCTGGAAGTAGGAATATCAATTAGGAGACTATTATAACATTACAGATGATAGGTGATGAAGGCCTCAAGTAAAGAGTAGTGACTTCTGGGAATGTATACGAATGATTTTTTTTAGAGGTAATACAGGTCAGATAAGAGTGAAGGGTAATTTTAATGTTCCAAACATTGGCAACTGGAAGGATTATGGCATCCTTATAGAAACAGAAAAGTTTGAAAGAAGAAGGAGTAGGTTTAGAAAGGAAGATGTTGAGTTTAGTTTTGGACATTCTGAGTTTCATTTGCCAATAAGATCTATAGGATGAGTTACCTAGTAAGTAGTGTAGATGTATGGAAGTTCAGAAGGGAGATTTGTGGTAGTTAGACTGATTTTTTTATTATTAAAATGATAATTGTATACATTGGAGTTAATGATTCTTCAAAGGAGAGTATAGGCAAAGAAAAATAGAAAGCCAAAGATAGAGCCTTGGAGTCATAAACTGGTATGATGAATGGGAATCTAGTAAAGTGAACTGACAAACAACAGTACTACAGATGGGGAAGCAACAGAGCAGTGTCATCAAAATCTGTAAAGGAGAGAGTATCTTTAAGGAGAGGATGGTCAACTGGGATGTTGGAGATATGTTAAAAAAGATAAGATTAAGAAAAGTCTATTGGATTGAAGACATTAGCAATACCTTTAGAGAGTGTTGTTTCAGTAGTATGTTGAAGTCTGAAGCTAGATTGCAAGGGGCTGGTAAATATGGAAGCAATGAGAAAATGAAAACAGTTAATAAAAATGATATGATTCTTTCTAGCTTGACAGCGAAAGGGAGGCAGATATAGGAAGGAGATTTTGAGGGGCAACTGAATGTAAATTAGAGAATGGGGGAACTCTGCTCCCATTGCCACAATATATAGAATATTAGGGCTAAGGGATCTTAAGTTCATTCAAACTTGTTACATCATTTTACAGATAAAGAAATCAGAATGATGATGGAATATCATAGTGATAACAGTGAGGATTTCATTATATAGTACTGAGAACTTTCTAGTTGCTTTATATTCAATATAGATGTTTACTCCTAGGTTCTTAGACTCTGGGAAAAAAAAACCAGATTGAAAATAATGATATAAATGGTGTAGTTGAAAACTTGTCTATCTGATACATTAAAGGTGTGATACACTATTCTAGAGTAGTCTGTGGACATATCCACTATTTATACCATTTCTTTTCTTTTAAAAATATTTTAGGTTTTATTACCTTTTGGGAAAAAATACTACATTCCATATCCATAGTTTCTTACTTCTCTACTATGAAGCAGGTATTGTATTTCATTGTCAGTTCTCTTATACTGAGAGTGGTCATTTCATCAGAGTTAAACAGTGTTTTATTGCTGTTTTCATTTATGTTACTGTCATTTTTTTATTTTTTTGTTTTGTGTGTATTGTTTTTTGGTGACTATTTTCTCTAGTTCATATGAGTTATATATTTCTCTCTATTCCTCATCTTTGTCATATAATACAATAATATTCCATTCCATTTATATGCTCCAGTTTGCTTAACCATTTACCACATAATTAACACCTAAGCTGTTTCCAATCTTTTACTGCCATAAAAGTGCTGCTTTAGTATTTGAGCATACCCTTCTTTCTTTGGAAAATATCTTTCTTGTCCCTGAAGAACCAGTTCATAAACTGAATATGATTGGTTGCTAAGTTGCTTGCTACCTATATTATAATTTGATTAAAAAAGAAAAGTTTTAGGATAAATAAGAAAATTTTAGGACAAAATTAATTTAGAAGTTTCCAAAGCATATATCCCTTTCCATTTTCTTTATTAATACTTCCACAACAAATGCACATAATATAAGTACATCAAGTAAAATAACCACCTACCTAATAAATAAATAACTAAGTAGACTTAAATCAAGAACAATTTTCTCAAGATCTCTGAGTGGATGACTTGGGACATGTTACTTATTTTTGAAATGGTATAAAATGAGTGGAATAAGAAGGGTGCCATTAACTATAATATGAGTAAAAGGATATAATATTTTACTATTAATATCATAAGCAATCCTTGCCCAGAGATATTTGATGGTGTGATAAATAGATTTCAGAAGTGGAATTTAATCTAGAACAAATAAGAAAAAATAAGGTTTTCTCAAGATAGCTGTGTTTCAATTAACGCAAATAAATTCTAAGTAGCTGTATTATTCAAATTCTCACTATTTGAAGTTATAATTATGTCTAAAAAATGATCATTGATTCTAGTCTAAAGGAAGCATACATTTTGAATTCTAATAATATGATCACTTTTCAGGATTCTTTATTCTCATTAATTAGGACCTAGCTTTGAGGATTGTGGCTTTTTGGGACACAAGGGGTATGAATAACAAGGGTCCATGAGTTCTTAGAGAATTAAAAATGTTCCTCAGGGAAGTTCCTGACTCCAGTTTTCAGGGTTTCCTTGGAAATTGGCTATTATGTTTGTGGATTGGCACTAGATAGGTTCTTAAATCCAAAACCTGTCTAGAAAAGTGAACCCTCCTAGGGTCTGCAGAGAACTACAAGAGCTTCTGCAAGTTTAAGAAGGTCGACTAGGCTCTTCATAGTCTTATTTGGTATGAAGCTTTAGGTCAGGTCTGGCACTCTCTTAAACATCTGTTTGATGTTAAATGTAGTTTGCACTGGCTGAATATAGCCTTTAAAAAAGAATTCTTTAAAAAAGAATGATACATGGGGAAGGAAGAGGGGAACAATTAACTATCATTTAAATAATCAGAATGGTAAGAATCTTGCAAGCATTAAAAAAAGAGTATTTGATGGCACAGAAACTACTACAAACTATATGATAGACCAAAGATTGCTAAAACCCACTTATTTTTAAAAGTTTCAAACTTGATAGTCTTTCTCTATGATTATTATCTCTTTTATCTCTAAGATTACTCATGGTCTTATAAATAAGGGTGACCTTTTCTCCTTCCTGATTTTTGCCACTTCTAACACTATTGATTATACCCTCTACCTCCCTGGATACTTTCTTTCTTTGGATTCTGTGACATTCTGCTCTCTTTGATTATTTTCTGCTAGGGCTGAAGAACTTCTAAATCTCTATTGTAATATTATCATCCATCTCTTGTCCCCTAATCAATAATCCATCTCCTGACTCCAGTGCTCTCTTAGGTCCTATTCCACTCTCTATTTTGCTGTTAGTCATCTTATCATTTCCCATGTGTGCAATTATCTCTATCCAAATGATTAGAAAATCTATATATCTTCCCCTAAATGCTCTCTTGAACAGCAGTCCTGCAGTTTCAACTGATGCACATATTTGACTGAGTGTCCCATTGTTAACTCAAACTCATTGTGGCCAAAACTTACCACATTCCTCTGATCTTCTTTCAAACTTTCAATAATGATACCATTCTTTCAATAACAAAACTTGAAATCTCATAACTATCCCTTTCTCTCACACCTGACAATCTATTGCTGAGTCTTGTCAAATCTGTTTGTACATGATCTCTTAAATATCTCCTTTTTTAAACATTCAAACTGCTATCATCCTAGTTTATACCCTGAATACCTATTCCTAGGCAATTTTAATAGTCTTCTAATAGGTCCACAGGTTTGTTCACATTTCTTCTCTGTTCAAAAAATCTTCCAAAGGTTTCATATTATTTTTCTGGACAAAATGTAAGCTCATTCACCTGATAGAAATGCTACATCTAGAGTGAACATGGGATCTGTCTATTGTCTTAGCATCCAAAATGGTGACTTGAACAAAGTTGATACTTAAATGTTTGGTGGATTAAATATAATTAATTTTCTCATTCTGTCTCCTTTATTATACTGCATTTATCAAAGTATTTGATCTTGGTGCTGATTTTCTAAAAAATGTGCTTAAGAAACTAATTGTTATGAATTAATTATTATTAAATAAATAATAAGAACCTCTAGCTCCCTATAGATAGAAAGACTCTAATTCTTAGGAGCAAAACTGGACCATAAAAAACAGCATGGGCACCTTTGTTGTCTGAGCCACTATATATCTAGCATGCCTTTTCATTTATCATTCTCATTTGAAATCTTATCCATTTTCAGAGTTCACTTCAAATGCTACCTTCTCTGTGAAAACTTTAATTATCTTCCCAAACAGGTATTATCCTTTTTTTCTTCTAACTTTATGTAGCATGTTGTGTTCTTCTGCATTAGTTATTATATAATTATTGGATAGTATTATAAATATTATATATATTATAAATATAAATATACTGCATATATATATATATATATATATATATATATATATATATATATATATATATATATATATGAATATTATAGGTAGGTAGGTGATGCAGTGGATAAAGTGTTGAGTTTAGAGTGAAGAGTCATCTCCCTGAGTTCAAATGTAGCTCAGACACTTACTACCTGTGTGACTCTGGGTAAGTCACTTAACTCTGCCTTAGGTTCCTCATTTGTAAATTAAGCTGGAGAAGCAAATGGCAAATCACTCTAGCATCTTTGTCAAGAAAACCCCAAAAAGGTTATGAAGAGTCAGATATGACTGAAAAATGACTTAACACACACATTGTAAAGATTCTTAGTAGTCTGCCTGATTACTTGTTCCTAAGAATTACTTTTTAGCTTTTTGGAAGGGGTATGTATGTGAGAGAGGATAGGAGGCACAATAATGTATAACTCCCCTTCTAGAACTCAGCCAAAATAATAACCTCAGGAAATTGGGTTTCAGTGAATCATGTAACTAGATTAAGGCAACAACTTTCTGTCATTAATATAGTTGTCCTTCCTTGACTAATAAGTCAACAAAGCACCATTAGCTCGTTGATCTAGCATAGAGATTTTACATAGAAGCAGAATGCTTGTCTGTGATTTTTATGGAGTACTCAGGAACAGTTGTAGGGACTCTGGCTAGAAGAAAGATGATTACTTGTGACCTGTGTGACTAGATCAGAAGTATTGGGCAAGGCTTAAAAATATCAATTCCAAATTTTCTCATCCTGATTTTACCTTAAAGGTATAGAAGTTGGCAAAGTAACACAAAGCTTTCCCTTTCACTTCTTCTCTGGTAGTTAGATGAGATAGGTATCAGTTGTTAATCCTCCTTTATTGTCTTTTTCACAATGCTATGTGTCTGTGCTCTTGTTAAGAATTATGTTTTCAGACTTGTGATGGAAAATACTATCCACATCTAGGGAAAGAAGTAATGGAATCTAAATGCAGATCAGAGCATACTATTATTATTCATTTTTTGTGTAGTTTCCCCCCTTTTGTTCTGTTTCTTTTTATACAACATGACTAATATGGAAATATATTTTACATGACTGCACATATGTAATATATATAAAATTATCTACCATCTTGGGGAGGAGGGAGATAAAAGAAGGACAGAGAAAATTTGGAACTCAAAATTTTGTAAATGAATGTTTAAAATTCTCTTTACACATAATTGGAAAAAATAAAATTAAATTTAGAACAAAAATTATGCTTTCAATAGAAATATTTTGAGTGGTTTTGTATGTATATTCCTGAGCTGGAAATTTCCATGGAAATTTTTTCTTAATTATGATCTCTTCTCCTTCCTCTCCATTTTAAGCAAAATTTCTTCCTTCTTCAGTGGGATTCAGACCACACTTATTTTTGCCTTTAAAGTTTTGTTAGTAAAGAAAATAGTTTCTATTACACACTAGATGAAAAAACATGGACAAACCTATAACAGTTTTGGTGGAAGAATGTGGTTACAGTATTTTAAAGAAACAAAGTGTCTCATAATCCCTCTTCTATAACAGATTACTAAACTTCCCAAGGGCAGGAAATGAATGAAGTGTATTGTTAAGGGTAACTTACTAGGAGGGACTGAAGACTGAAGCCACAAATGAATTTTTCACTTTACTCCTATCTCAACCCTTCAGTATTGTCAGAGAGACTGCTATGCTATTTTATAATTCCATCTATCCAATTTAGGAAAATTGCTTTTAGGCCTATTCACCTTCAAGTCTTATTTGTCACTTAATGCTCTTTTCTTGAATGAGGAGGGCCTGCAACTCTGGCCATGGAAGAGGAGAATCCAGAAGGACGGAAGCAAAGGTTGATATGGCTTATGAGAAAAAGGTTTCAGAGTATTTATACAACACTTTCCCACACATATATGCCAAGTAGCTGAGGAGCAGGTGGCATTATGCAGCTGCCAGACAATTGAAGTTAATAAAATGAAATCAGAAAAACAGGCTGCAGATGGCAGAGAATTAAAGGAAAGTTGGAACTACAAGTGCATCTAAGGGGAGAGGAACTAAGCTAAGATGAAATAATTTGAGCCTGGTTGAGTCACATTAAAAACTACAAGATATTTCTACATTTCATTCAAGTTTTCAAGAATAGAGTTCTTTATAGGAATATTAACATATTTACATGATAATATACTGATAGGATATTAACATATATAAACATACTTATAATATGTTAACACATTACAATAATAAAACAATTTTGCTAATAATTGTGATGGATATATTTTCATTATAAAATATCATAGTCATCTCAAATATGTTTCTTTATGTGATTTTAAAATATGGAAATAATTCACAATCCTCTTAGGTAGGTAATACAAGTATTATTATTCCTAAATAAGGGAGTGATTTTCATTCAAATTCAGAAACATTTTAAAAATGCTTAGTGTACTAAGTATTGTACTATGGTATATGAAGACAAAAATGAAATTGTCACTGTCCTTCAAGAACTTACATGTAATCAGAGATGATATATATAAGTATATAGAACTGAATACAATAATCAAGCTGTGTTCTGATTTGTTTAGAATAATAGGGACCATCACTTCCTTATATATCTCTCTTTTTAAAGTAATTTATGTTATTAGTTTATTAATTGTTCACTGATTATAGATGAGCAACAGAGAAGACAAATGTTGATTCTTTTGACTTAATAACAAACCTAAAATACTAGACTATACATCTCTTAAGGCCATCCAAGTTGTATTTAGTTTTTTGACTATCATATCTGCAGTTCTCCCATATAATTCATGGTCTTTTTGGATCATGTTATCTGGTGAATTAACTGATTTTTTAGTACTGTTTTTTAGATTTGTAGAATTTATGTTAAAGTAAAAAGGAAAATTAAATTCTATTTTCTTTTCTATATGTAGTTGTAAATGCTTCTCTAAATGAGATATTTTGTGGTAAGTCAATATCCATACTAGGATAGAAAAGAACCAGCATACATCCAAATGAATTATTACTGCTAAATGAATGTCTAAATGAGATAACATCCAAATGAGATTTATTGAAATATATTTTCTTCCCTAGTGAGCTTGAGATGAAGTATAGTATACCCTTTCAGGTTTTATTTCAAGATGGAATTCCACTAATTTTCTGAAGTCACCAGCAGTATCATATTACTTTGTTAGAGATGCAGAAACAAAGGTGGTTTCCTTCTTTTATTTATAATGGTCTCTATCTCTGATATGTTAAAGGTGCTCTCTCAATTGCTTAGTTCTCAGGTTTTCTATGGCCTAGCTTCTCAAACTATGGTTCATGACCCCATATGAGGTCTTGTAATTGAATATGGAGGGTCACAAACTTATGATTTATTATCAATAAGTGTTTGATTTGTATTCCTATTTTATATGCCTATATACCTGGAGTTATGTAAAAATTTCCTAAAAGAAAAGGGATTGTGAGTGGAAAAAGTTTAAGAAATCCTATTATGTGGTTTTGATTCATAGGTAGCAAGTTGACTGTTGCAACCTATTACCTATACTTCAAAATTTAACCTTTGGGATTTGTGATGATTATAAAATGATTAAATGGATTAGAAGACATGGAATTGGAATACTTATTTCTTTTAACTCTATCCATGATCATTTAGCATGGGGTTGAAAGATGTTATCTGTAAAGTTTATAAATACTATGAAAGTGTAAATTTTGGATATATAAAGAGAGGTCAGTCTATTTACCCATATAAAGCATAAATAGAGAGGCAGCAAAATTGTAAAGCATAGGGAATGATAAGCAATTGTAACAGGCATGTGTAACTCAAAGGAGTTCTCTTTATCTCTAAATTGTTCTCTTGTGATAGGAGAATGGCATCAGGTTGTCTATTTATGTGAGAAGACAGAGGTTTTTTGTTTTTTTGTTTTTTTGATCTGGGACCTGAGAGTGTTACTTTGGGATTTTTCAAATGAATGCTAAGCTTAGATTTTAAAGAGGGAATACAGAGTTGATGAGAAAATTTTCTGATACAAAAGGAACCTAATGTTGGAAGAGGAGAGGCTTAATTACATAAATAAAACCACAAATAGAGATTTGTCTGCTTCATATATTTTCTAGCAAGCAATTCCTATTTGCATATATTCACATTTCTATCCAAGACATATATATGCATATAATGGAAGAGTCATAGCAGTTCCCCAGAAAATATTATGTAATAAATAGTCCTCATCACAATTTAGCTGGTCTAGCCATAGTTAGCTATCCCTTCTAGCTTTGTGCCTATTGTAAAGAATGTCAGCTAAAAATGCAATGTGATCATTTATCCAAGTAATTGAAATAAATAGCATAGAACCAAGTAGAGATTCCTGAGACCCTCCAGTGAAGAACTCCGTCTAATTTGGCATCTTACCATTAGTGGTTCCTCTCTGATTCTGATTATTCATCCACTGCTGAGTCCATTTAATTATATACCAAGGTCCAGCACATAGCTCTCTATCTTTCTCATAATTGTGTAACTTTTCTGTTCCTCAGTTGTATCATCTGTAAACTAAGAGGGTTAGATTAGTGTACCCCTAAGGTATCTTTTAGCTCCAAATATATGATTCTGGAAAATGCTATCCTGTTTAGTAACTATCAAAGAGAAAATAAGTTTGTTCAGACATGAACTCTTCTTTATAGGGCTATTTTCACTATACTGCATTGTTTTCATGTGTTTCAATAAGCAGACCCAGTATGCAAAACTCTAAATATAAGAAAGAGATGAATTTGAGTATAATTTTTGCATCAAAATGGATTTAACTCAGGTTTCCATTATGAGCAAGTTTCCTTTGCATATTTAAAACATGATTCAAATTATAGGCAACATGAGCAAATTTGTTCATATTGCCTACAATTTGAATTACATTTTAAATACACTAAGAAAATATACTTGCTTTTAAAGAAAGCTTAAGGTGAATCTTTTTAATTCAAATAATCATTCTTTAATTTATTTCTTTTGTATCTTAAAAACTTTGTATACTGGGTCTGGTTTATAGAAATACATGGGGACTGTAGTGCATTTGATTTTATTATTCTGTAATTATTTCCTATTTGTTCTGTAAGTAGCTTGTTTTACATATTTGTTTGCATGATGTGAAATATTAGTTTGTGAGTACCTTGAAGATAGAGACTACCCTTTGCCTCTTTTTGTATTTCAGTAGGAACTAGTAGGAACTGAACACAATAGAAATTCTTCCACAGCAACATTATGCAGTAATCAACTTAGTTCTTCTTACCAATATAATGATTCAACATAATTCCAAAAAACTCATGAAGGAAAATACTAGCCACATCCAGAGAAAGAACTTTGGAGTATGAATGCAGATTGAAGCATACCACTTTCAGTTTTTATTTTCTTATGATTTTTCCCTTTTGTTCTGATTCTTCTTTCACAACATGATTAATATGGAAATATGTTTAATAACCTGATAAGTATATAACCTATATCATATTGTTTGCTATATTGGGGACAGGGGAAAGAAAGGTAAGAAAAACTTGGAACTTGAAATTATAAAAATGAATGTTGAACTATCTTTACATATTACTGGAAAAAATAAAATACCATTAACTGGGGGAAAATAATCTCTGCAGACCAAGTCCATCTCACTCTCTTTTCTCTAGATGATTTTCTCTCAACTTTTCAGGTTCTGCTTAAGTATCAACTCATTCATAAGACCCTCCCTGTTTTTTCTTATTGTCAATACTCTCCCACTTCTTTGAACTTCATAAGAATTGTTGATCCTATGGACTATTTGCTCCGACTTGTCTGGTGCTGTTATTTCACTGTTTCATGAGCATATATTGTATCCCCAAATGGATTGTAAATTTCCGAGGTATGAGGTCTGAATATACTTATTTTGTTGCTTCCATAAAAATAAGCACAAAGTGCTTAGAAAATAGTTGTTGAATGAATCAAACTCAAAATAGAAATGAACATTAGATTTTGCTTCTAGAAGTTGAGGGATGGGGAACGAAGGGGAAAAGCTACTTGTGAGAGGAGAGCAATTTCCAATGGAGGCAGAAGTTTACAATGGACTAAGTAAATAGGTGATAAATAAATGGAGCAATTTAACTATAAAATGAAGGACAGAAATTATTTACTAGTGGGAGAGAAAATAAGAATCAATTAAAGTACTTTTGCTTTCCTTTTATGAGTACAGGGAAGATTTACACTTAAAAAAATTCCTACTCTGTTGTTTCACTTTGCAATAACAATTATTCTGGATACCATGCTTGTTATATATGGAACAATTTAACTAGAGTCTGATGATTTTTTTTTCTGTTGATGACCAACCATGAAACAGATTAAAAATATAAAACATCATTCGAGTATATCTTTTCCCTTTCAAATATGCAATGGTATTGGAATGGTAGAAAATGAGGTAAAGTAAATTAAAGGCACAAACTTCTTATATTGGTTTCAGATGTGAATTTTAATTATTGGTACTCTTTTTGTGAGATTTCTTTCTAATGGTCAATGAATTAATACTCCATTGGAGAAATTAAACAATATTCAATGACATTTTGATTAGAACTGAAACCATAATAATAAAGAAGTTGTAATTTTACATAAGGATTATTCACAGATTCTTGTAAGTGATGTGAATAAAGTAGCAGGTGAAGTTGATTGCAATGTGTATTTTAAAGTAACAAGAAAAAGCTGATGTAATATTATTTCTTGAAGAAGATGAAGAAGCTGAAATGTTATATAAAGGATTTTAACAGATCCTTAAACTGTGTGCCTTAATTACCATACAACATCATTTTGAAATTATACAAGAGAAGATGTTTAAAATAATGTCAGAAAATATGTTTTGAGTTCTAGAAATGAAATAGACCAAAGTTGATGTATGTGGCAATCAAAGATGACATGATTTCAAAGTATAGCTCATTTGCAAAGTATTATATGGAATAATCAAAGCTGTATTATTAATCATATCATCTAATATATTATATAATAGCATTATAGCAGTGTTGTATTATAAAACTTGAAAAAGTAGTGTGAGATAAAACATTTAATAGAAAGTTTGACATAAGGGATCTAGTTAAGCCTTAATATAGAGATAGGGATAGGTACTGAACATGTGGTCTTAATGATCCAAGAATTCCTGGATGAGAAAACTGTTATCTACCAGTTTTCCTTACACCTTAAAGTTTTAAGAGAATTGCCTAGAACACGGAGAGTTTTAATGATGTATCAATATTTACACTGCCAGCATTTATTATAAGCAGGATCAAACCCAGGTTTTTAAATTTCAAGATCAGCTTTCTATTCAGGATACTATGATATTTCTTTCAAGTCAAATCATGCTGTGAGTATTTGAATAACATACAAGGAGGACAAGTACTTGTGATGCATTGTCATTTTTAAAGCAATCTAGTCTCATTAGTGATGACAACTGGAACCACTATATTTTGATTTTACTATATAGTATATTATCTATAGTAGTATTATCTGTACTGAAGGTAATAAGGATATGGGTAATTGGACATGGTCAAATACAAATGCAAACTTAAAAAAAGCACTGCATTGAGGGGATAATTTAGAAACTGATTTTCAAGGTGTCACAATAAAAGAAAGATCCGATATATCAAAAATATATTGAAATGGGAATTTTTCCAAAATAAGAAATAAAAAGATATTCATAATACATGTGACTTTCTCAAATTTAGAAGATTTTTCTATGAGAGTCAGTATTGGGGTTGGGAGTATGGTAGGAGAAAGAATGAGTTTTTGTATTTGTTCTACCTAGAATCAGAAGAAGTTCAAGTTTTAGTCCTCTGACTTTTCACAAATTGTGCAACTATGGGTAAGTCACTTTGAGTCTTGTTTTCTCATGTGTAGAACTGGGATAATCATAACTATAGCTCTTTTTTAAAAAATTTAAAAAAATTTTAAAATTAATTTTATAATTATAACATTTTTGACAGTACATATGCATAGGTAATTTTTTACAACAGTATCCCTTGTACTCCCTTCTGTCCCGAATTTTCCCCTCCTTCTCTCCACCTCCTCCCCTAGATGGCAGGCATTCCCATACATATTAAATATGTTATAGCATATCTTAGATACTATATATATATATATATAGCCGAACCAAATTTTGTTGTTGTTGTTGTAAAGGAAGAATTGGATTTGAAGATAAAAATAACCTGGGAAGAAAAACATTTCCTAGTGTTCCCTCTCTGGATGTAGCTGATTCTGGCCATCTTTGATCAACTGGAATTGGATTAGATCTTCTCTATGTTGGAGATATCCACTTCCATCAGAATGCATCCTCATATAGTATTGTTGTTGAAGTGTATAATGATCTCCTAGTTCTGCTCATTTCACTCAGCATCAGTTGATGTAAGTCTCTCCAAGCCTCTCTGTATTCATCCTGCTGGTCATT
Source organism: Sminthopsis crassicaudata (assembly GCF_048593235.1). Taxonomy (NCBI): domain Eukaryota; kingdom Metazoa; phylum Chordata; class Mammalia; order Dasyuromorphia; family Dasyuridae; genus Sminthopsis; species Sminthopsis crassicaudata. The sequence goes on along the minus strand of NC_133619.1, from coordinate 120,749,757 downwards.
TCTTACAGAACAATAATATTCCATAACATTCATATACAATAATTTACCCAACCATTCTCCAATTGATGGGCAATTCATTTTCGAGTTTCTAGCCATTACAAAAAGGGCTGCCACAAACATTTTGGCACATACAGGTCCCTTTCCCTTCTTTAGTATTCTTTGGGATATAAGCTCAGTAGTAGCACTGCTGGATCAAAGGGTATGCACAGTTTGATAACTTTTTGGGCATAATTCCAGATTGCTCTCCAGAATGGTTGGATTCTTTCACAACTCCGCCAACAATGCATCAGTGTCCCAGTTTTCCCATATCCCCTCCAACATTCATCATTATTTGTTCTGTCATCTTAGCCAATCTGACAGGTGTGTAGTAGTATCTCAGAGTTGTCTTAATTTGCATTTCTCTGATCAGTAGTGATTTGGAACACACTTTCATATGAGTGGAAATAGTTTCAATTTAATCATCTGAAAATTGTCTGTTCATATCCTTTGACCATTTATCAATTGGAGAATGGCTTGATTTCTTATAAATTAGAGTCAATTCTCTGTATATTTTGGAGATGAGGCCTTGATCAGAACCTTTAACTGTAAAAATATTTTCCCAATTTGTTACTTCCCTTCTAATCTTGTTTGCATTAGTTTTGATTGTACAAAAGCTTTTTAATTTGATATAATTAAAATTTTCTATTTTGTGATCCATAATGATCTCTAATTCTCCTTTGGTCACAAATTCCTTCCTCCTCCACAAGTCTGAGAGGTAAACTATCCTATGTTCCTCTAATTTATTTATGATCTTATTCTTTATTCCTAAATCAGGGACCCATTTTGATCTTATCTTAGTATATGGTGTTAAATATGGGTCCATGCCTAGTTTCTGCCATACTAATTTCCACTTTTCCCAGCAGTTTTTGTCAAAAAATGAATTCTTATCCCAAAAGTTGGGATCTTTGAGTTTGTCAAACACTAGATTGCTATTTTTATTCCCTATCTTGTCCTGTGAACCTAACCTATTCTACTGATCAACTAGTCTATTTCCTAGCCAATACCAAATGGTTTTGGTGACTGCTGCTTTATAATATAGTTCTAGATCTGGTACAGCTAGGTGACCTTCATTTGATTTTTTTTTTTTCATTAATTCCCTTGAAATTCTTGACTTTTTGTTTTTCCATATGAAATTTGTTGTTATTTTTTCTAGGTCATTAAAATAGTTTCTTGGGAGCCTGATTGGTATAGAACTAAATAAATAGATTAGTTCAGGTAGTATTGTCATCTTGATTATATTCACTTGGCCTATCCAAGAGCACTTAATGTCTTTCCAATTATTTAAATCTGACTTTATTTTTGTGGCAAGTGTTTCGTAATTTTACTCATATAATTCCTGACTTTCCTTTGCTAGATAAATTCCCAAATATTTTATATTATCGACAGTTATTTTGAATGGAATTTCTCTTTGTATCTCTTGCTGTTGGATTGTGTTGGTAATGTATAAAAATGCTGAGGATTTATGTGGATTTATTTTGTATCCTGCAACTTTGCTAAAGTTCTGAATTATTTCTAATAGCTTTTTACCAGAGTCTTTGGGGTTCTCTAAGTATACCATCATATCATCTGCAAAGAGTGATAGTTTGATTTCCTCATTACCTACTCTAATTCCTTTAATCTATTTCTCAGCTCTTATTCCTGAGGCTAGCGTTTCTAGTACAATATTGAATAGTAATGGTGATAGTGGGCAACCTTGTTTTACTCCTGATCTTACTGGGAAAAGTTCCAGTTTATCGCCATTACATATGATGTTTACTGATGGTTTTAAATATATGCTCCTGATTATTTTAAGGAATAGGCCATTTATTCCTATATTCTCAAGTGTTTTTAGTAGGAATAGATGTTGGATTTTATCAAATGCTTTTTCAGCATCTGTTGAGATGATCATATGTTTTTTGTTAATTTGGTTATTGATATAGTTGATTATGCTAATAGTTTTCCTAATATTGATCCAGTCTTGCATTCGTGGTATAAATCCCACTTAATCATAGTGTATTATCCTGGGGATGATTTTCTGTAGTCTTTTGGCTAATATTTTATTTAAGATTTTAGTATTAATATTCATTAGGGAGATTGGTCTATAATTTTCTTTCTCTGTTTTCATCCTACCTGGTTTAGGTATCAGTACCATGTCTGTGTCATAAAAGGAATTTGGTAGGACTCCTCCAATCCCTATTTTTTAAAATAGTTTATATAGCATTGGACTTAATTGTTCTTTAAATGTTTGGTAGAATTCACATGTAAATCTATCTAGTCCTGGAGATTTTTTATTAGGGAGTTAGTTAATAGCTTGTTCTATTTCTTTTTCTGAAATGGGACTATTTAGACTATTTACTTCTTGCTCTGTTAATCTGGGAAAGCTATATTTTTGAAGGTATTCTTCCATTTCATTTCAGTTATCGAATTTATTGGCATAAAGTTGGGCAAAGTAACTCCTAACTGTTGTTCTAATTTCCTCTTCATTAGTGGTGAGTTCTCCCTTTTCATTTACAAGACTAACAATTTGCTTTTTCTCTTTCCTTTTTTAAATCAGGTTTACTAAGGGTTTGTCTATTTTTTTTTGTTTTTTATCATAGAACCAACTCTTAGTTTTATTATTTAATTCAATAGTTTTTTTACTTTCAATTTTATTAATCTCACCTTTTATATTTAGAATTTCAAGTTTCGTGTTTGTCTGGGGGTTTTTAATTTGTTCCTTTTCTAGCAATTTTAGTTGTAAGCCCAATTCGTTGGCCCTCTCTTTCTGTATTTTATGCAAGTAGGCCTCTAGAGATATAAAACTTCCCCTTATTACTGCTTTGGCTGTATCCCACACATTTTGGTATGATATCTCATTATTATCATTTTCTTGGGTGAAGTTAATTATGTCTATGATTTGCTGTTTCACCCAATCATTCTTTAGTACATATCTATAGTTCTTGACTCATCATCATAATTTAATAATTTCTGTAATTTTCAAATATTAAAGTGGTATAACACTCAGTTATTATTTATGAGAATGATATCTGCACACATTGAAGGTACTTTTAAATGAAAACTTAATAAGGGAATAAGCAGATTTTTGATGACTATTTTCTTCAATAGAGCTTGTATGTATACCATGCAATTTAATAAGAGGTATAGAAATGGCAAGATCCAACTATGTTAGTTGTTTGATTTTTTTGAAAAGATATAACTTGTTAAACAAAATGCAGACTAAAAGACATTTTCAAACTTCCCATGCATAAGTTAAAAGTATATAAAATTCTTTGATAAATGCAACCCTAGAGGTAACATTATTCGTTTATCTGTTCAGTATTTTTGTCAAATGGCTATAGAAAAGGAATAAACATTCATCCAAGGAATAGAAGCCATGGAATATGTGCTATTCATGTTTCAAAAAAGAGAATGTTTCCCTATTAATAAAGAGTGTAACAAGGGCCAAGGATTAAAATGAATAAGGGCTGGGATGAGCAATGCAGGGCAGGCCATAACCAGTACAAGAACACTAAATCTTTTAAAATTCACTTTGTGGTTTACCATGGTCATGAGAATTGTTTCCTCTGCAGTCCTTGCTTAGGAAGGAATGTAGTAACATTTTAAGTTTGATTACTTACTGGAAGTCTAAGAACTAGAATGGATTAGAAGAGGGAGGACCAGGAGAAAATACAAAAAAGCAGGAAAAGGACAAAAAGAGAGTAAGGAAGAAGGATTATAATTACTCCTGAGAGCTAAAGAGATATTGGAATTGACCAAACATACTATATATGTTTAACAAACTCAAATTTCATGTGTACATGGCAAGGTTTGGGTTTATTTTTTTATTAATTTTATAATTATAAATTTTTTTTGGCAGTACATATGCATGAGTAATTTTTTTTATAACATTATCCCTTGTATTCATTTTTCCAAATTTTCCCCTCCCTCCCTGTACTCCCTCCCCTAGATGACAGGCAAACCCATACATTTTACATGTGTTACAGTATAACCTAGATAAAATATATGTGTGTAAATCCAATTTTCTTATTGCACATTAAGAATTGGATTCTGAAGGTATAAGTAACCTGGATAGAAAGACAGTAGTGCTAACAGTTTACATTCAATTCCCAGTGTTCCTTCTCTGGGTGTAGTTGTTTCTGTCCATCATTGATCAACTGGAAGTGAGTTGGATCTTTTTTATGTTGAAGATATCCACTTCCATCAGAATATATCTTCATACAGTATTGTTGTTGAAGTGTATAGTGATCTTCTGGTTCTGCTCATTTCACTCAGCATCAGTTCATGTAAGTCTCTCCAAACCTCTCTGTATTCATCCTGCTGTTTGTTTCTTACAGAACAATAATATTCCATAACCTTCATATACCATAATTTACCCAACCATTCTCCAATTGATGGACATCCATTCGTTTTCCAGTTTCTAGCCACTATAAAAAGAGCTGCCACAAACATTTTGGCACATATAGGTCCCTTTCCTCTCTTTAGTATTTCTTTGGGATATAAGCTCAGTAGAAGCACTGCTGGATCAAAGGGTATGCACAGTTTGATAACTTTTTTTGGGCATAGTTCCAAATTGCTCTCCAGAATGGCCAGATTCTTTCACAACTCCACCAACAATGCATTAGTGTCCCAGTTTCCCCACATCCCCTCCAACATTCATCATTATTTGTTCCTCTCATGTTAGCCAATCTGACAGGTGTGTAGTGGTATCTCAGAGTTGTCTTAATTTGCATTTCTCTGATCAGTAGTGATTTGGAATACTCTTTCATATGAGTGGATATAGTTTCAATTTCATCATCTGAGAATTGTCTGTTCACATCCTTTGACCATTTATCAATTGGAGAATGGTTTGATTTCTTATAAATTAGGGTCAGTTCTCTATATAATTTGGAAATGAGGCCTTGATCAGAACCTTTAACTGTAAAAATATTTTCCCAATTTGTTACTTCCCTTCTAATCTTGTTTGCATTAGTTTTGTTTGTACAGAAACTTTTTAGTTTGATGTAATCAAAATCTTCTATTTTGTGATCAATAATGATCTCTAGTTCTCCTCTGGTCATAAATTCCTTCCTTTTGGTATGATGTCTCATCGTTGTCATTATCTTGGGTGAAATTATTATTTGTTTCTATAATTTGCTGTTTCACCTAGTCATTCTTTAAGATGAGATTATTCAGTTTCCAATTACTTTTTGGTCTATTTACCCCTAACTTCTTATTGAATGTAGTTTTTATTGCATTGTGATCTGAGAAGAAGGCATTTACTATTTCTGCCTTCCTAAATTTAATTTTGAGATCTTTATGTCCTAATATATGGCCAATTTTTGTATAGGTTCCATGAACTGCTGAGAAGAAAGTATACTCATCTCTGTCTCCATTCAGTTTTCTCCAAAGGTCTATCATATCTAGTTTTTCTAATGTTCTATTTACCTCTTTAATTTATTTCTTACTTGTTTTGTGGTTTGATTTATCTAATTCTGAGAGTGCAATGATGAGATTTCCCACTATTATAGTTTTGCTGTCTATTTCTTCTTGCAACTCTCTCAACTTTTCTTTTAGGAAGTTAGATGCTATACCACTTGGTGCATATATGTTTAGTACTGATATGGCTTCATTGTCTATACTACCTTTTAGCAGGATATACTGTCCTTCCTTATCTCTTTTAATTAGATCAATTTATGCTTTTGCTTGATCTGAGATAAGGATGGCAACCCCTGCTTTTTTGGCTTTACCTGAAGCATAATAGATTCTGCTCCAACCTTTTACCTTTACTCTGTATGTATCTCCCTGCTTTAAGTGTGTTTCCTGTAAACAACATATTGTAGACTTTTGATCCAGTTGCTATCCTCCTCCGTTTAATGGGAGGATTTCCCATTTACAGTTAAAATGACTAATTCTGTATTTCCTGCCATCATATTATCCCCTGATTTTGCTTTTTTATCCCTTGACTCCCCTGAACCCCTTCCCCAATATTTAATTTATAGACCCCACTTGTGATGTGCAGCTCCTCCCTTTTTAGTATCCCTCCCCCCTCCTTTTAAGTCCCTTCCCCTTTCTTTTACCCTTTCCTTATTCCCCTTTTCCTTTTCCCTTTTCCTCTCCCCTCTTTTAAAGAGAGAATTCTCTGAAAAACAAATATGTCAATTATTTAGTCTTTGAGCCTACTCTGATGAGAGTAAGATTCACACAATGTTTCTCCCCCTCTCTAAATTCTCTCAGATGTGGTAGATTTTCTATGCCTCTTCCTGGGATGTAGTTTCCCTCTTTTTATCTCTCCTTCCCCTTTTTCTGATACTATCCCCTTCCTTTTACTACTTCTCTCTTTTTTTTTAATATTATATCAGTAAAATCAAATTATCCATGTGGACTTTATGTATATCCACAACAGAAATACAATTCTCAAGAGTTCTTTTTACCTGTTTCTGCTTCTCTTCAGTCTTGTGGATGTAGATCAAAATTTTTGCTTAAGTCTGATTTTTTTTCTTAGAAACAAATGTAATTCCTCTGTTTCATTAAATGACCATGTTCTTCCATGGAAGAAAATGCTAAACTTAGCTGGGCAGTTTTTTCTTGGTTGCAATCCTTGTTCTTTTTCCTTTTGGAATATCAGGTTCCAGGCCTTTCAGTCCTTTAATATGGAGGCAGCCAGATCTTGCGTGACCCTTATTGTGGCACCTTGATATTTGAATTGTTTTTTCCTAGCTGCTTGCTATATTTTTTCCTTAGTTTGATAGTTCTATAGCTTAGCCACAATGTTCCATGGAGTTCATTATTTAGAGTCTTTTTCAGAAGGTGTTCGATGAATTCTTTCAACGCCTATTTTCCCTTCTGTTTCTATTATCTCTGGACAGTTCTCTTTGATGATTTCCTGTAAAATAGAATCTAGGCTCTTTTTTTGATCATAGTTTTTGGGAAGTCCAATGATCCTCAGATTATCTCTCCTATATCTATTTTCCAGGTCTATAGATTTTCCCAGTTAGTATTTGATATTATTCTCCAGCTTTTAATTTTTTTTTTTGTTTTGTTTTGTTTGACTGATTCTTGGTTTCTCAATGAATCATTCATTTCTATTTGTTCAGTCCTGATTTTTTTATGAGTTATTTTCTTCATTCACATTTTTTTAGTTCTTTTTGTATATGACCAATTGAGTTTTTAAATGAATTATTTTGCTCTGTTGAATTTTTTTCCATTTCACATTTTTTAGTGAGTTATTTTCTTTTTCCAATTCAGAAATCCTACTTTCCTCTGATTTTTTTAACCTTTTCTAATTCACAAATTTTGTTTCCCTGCACCTCCTGTGAATTCTTTATTTTTTCCAACTCAAGTTTCAGGATGTTGTTATTCTCTATCATAGCTTCTCTTTCCTTTCCCCATTTTTCTTCAAATTCTTTTAACTTTTTAATAGTCTCTTTTAGGAAAGAGTTATGTTTTGGGGGGCAGGTATAACACCCTTTAGGGTGTTATCTGGAGACTGTCTGTTGTTAGCTTCTTCGGGGTTGGATACCCACTCTTTCTCTGTGTAGAAGGTGTCAATTGTTCTCTTCAGCTTCTTACTCATTGTTAAAAATCTGTTGGGGTTTGTCCTTGGGGTAAGAAGTTTATTTATTTACCAGCTTCCTCCCAGACGAGATGGATGCAGCAAGTCCTGTGTCTGAGCTAAGAGAGATGGACTTTTCCATTTCTATGCCTTTCCATAGAATGCCCTTTTTTCTCACATGTCCTTCCTACTCTCCCTGGCTTCCAAGGGAAGCCTTCCAAGCTTTTGCTTAAATCCCACTTTTTGAGGGATTTTTAAGGTTCTTCTATTTGCTAAAACATATCTTCCATTTGACATTACTTTTGATTTGCATGGGATATATCCTGCATGCACCTAGTTATTTAATGATTTTTGTCCCCATTAGTTATATAAGTTCCTTGAAGTCAGGAATTATTTTTGTCTTTTTTAAACTATATTCCCAATATTTAAGCATAAAACCTGGCATATAGAGACATTTAATAAATAGTTGTTGCCTGACATGGTTTTAGATGGACAACCAATTTAGTTCAGCAGCATATATGCTATGGAGAGGAGCTAATGATGGGACTGAACTGGGCCTAAAATTGAATAGGACAAAGTGAGCAGGTTAATTCATAATTGGGAGCTGCACAAAATTCTGTTTTTTTTTCAAAGTAGTACTAGGCTAGGAATACTCTATAATTGCAAATCCACTGTTTTGGATGAACAAAAATGTAAGTGACCCAAAGGACAATGTGAATATAAACCGCAGGTGTAAATAGATTGCAATATATTATCAATTATGCCTTTTGAAGAAGTGACATGGTAGATTATTAAAGACATGGCCAGTAGCAACAGAAAAAGAAGTGGCCAGTTATACTCTGTGGTTGAAGGATAAAAAAATGGATAGTAAAACTATTGCACATGAGATATTTGAAGAACCTGAGGAAGACTTCCAGTAGGTTGGATAAATCCTTTATGGGGAATTTATGAAAAAGATATAGACCAGTATCATGGAGGATGTGTTTTTGCTGTTGAATCATATACAATTCTTTGTGACCCCATTTAGGGTTTTCTTGACAAAGAAATTGGAGTGCTTTGCCATTTTATTCTCTAGCTCATTTTATGGGTGAAAAAGCTGAGTTAAGTGGGTTTAAATGACTTGCCCAGAGTCATACAAGTAAGTATCTGAAGCTGGATTTGAACTTGTGAAGATGAGTCTTCCTAATTCTAGACATGACACTCTATCCACTGAGTCATCTAGCTTCTTTGATGTAGGAAGTATCATGTCAAAGAGATTTCTATTCAACTTAAAAAGAGAAAAAAAGCATTGGCTATTTTTTGAAAGGAGAAGGAAAAGAAGAAAGAATAGGGAATATAAGAAAGGGAATAGGGGAGTAAGAAGGGGGAGATGAAACATTGGTGAAGGAAGGAGCAAGAGTGGAGCAATGTCTCTCAGGAAATGAAAGGATTGGGATTTTGAGCATCAGTTGAAATCATTTTAAGAATGGACATAGGATTATTCCTTTGTTCATACATCTGTTCTATCCTTGAAGCTTTATGAAACTAATCACTTCTATTGAGAACTTTCAGAAAACACCAGGATTCCTTTAGATTATGATACTGGGTTAAACTTCCCACTTCTACCTGAGCTCAGAATGGACCCAGAAGTTTTTGCTTTGATTCAATCTTTAATTTTGGCCAGAAACAAACAGACACTGCAATTTTGCAATAGACTCCTGAAAGACAGTTGTTTCTTCAAATGGAACACATTATAATCCATCCATAATCTTTTATCTTTTGTGATTTTTGTTAGTTTTTCCATAAATTTTCCCTAAAGTATATCTTAACTTACCAAAACTCTCCCTGTAGCCCCTTTAATATTTCATCAGTAGGAGTATAGCACTTGCACTGTATGTGTATTATTTCTTCCTAAATCTTCCTATGTGATTGGGCCACTTTCTCAACTATATTTTTCTTTGGTAATATCCCTAATGTTTCTTTTTTATATGAAAGTCATTAGTAACACATAACATTGATGGTATGCTACAACCTATTATCCATCATGCACCTCCTTATTACATTTTGTGTCATCTATAGTTTTATTCCTGAATATTGTAGTTTTCCATGATTTCAGCTATACTTTATCACTGGAAAAAAGGTATAAAAAAGATGATTTTTGATTATGTTAGAAAGCACTTAGGGATGATTTAAACCAATGCAAAATGTCTCAAGTACAATAAAATTCTTTGTTTTCCTTGTATTAACTTTCATCCCAACTCTGAAATGTTTTTCAATATTTTTTTCACTTTTTATTGAGTTACTGATGAAATAATTCTCAGTGGGTTGCCTACCCAACAGCATGATATGAACTGCATGATAGATTTTTTTCCATTTGTGAATTATTGAGCATATTTCTTTTAGCTGACTAAAAATCTCATTGGTAAGGGTCTAATATTATTCTTTGCTTTGGTATTATGTAGAAAGAAGGATCCCACTTCTATTTGTGCCCTGTACTAAGTGTTCTCCATGATTGTGACAAGGACCTTTGTTGAGCACACATCTTCCTTTTTTTAATACTTTGTTTAATATTAAGAATAAAAAATGTTTTCAAATTAATGAACAAGCATTTTTCCCCTAGGAAAGTAGGAGAAAAATACATAGCTAGGAAGTATTATATGTCTGAGACCAGATTTGAACTCAGATCTTCCTGACTTTAGGGCTGGTGCTCTATCCACTACACCATCTAGCTGCCCCTGAACAAGCATTTATTAAACACTTCTTGTGAGCAGAGACTAAAATTAGGTGCTCAGAAAAGCCAGACAGTCCCTACTCTCAAGAAACATATTTTAATGGAGGAGACAAGGCAGATAGGAGATTTCAGTTGAAAGTCAAATAGAAATTCCCAGTGATTTTTAGGATGCTTTATCAAAGCAAATGGCAATGCATCTTACTTATTGTCATTTCAACCAATAAAGCTGTATTCATATCTGAAGTTGATCAATTTGACAGTACCAGAGCTTATATTCTGGCTTGTCAGTTGTTATGACACCTGAGAAGGTAGAGGCTGCAGTGCTTATAAAATCACTTGATAGGTCACAACTTCACAATGGTTGATTTATTTGATGATGGTGATGGGGGCTGGGCTGGGGGATTTAGAGGCACTGCTATTATTTCTCTTGCTCTTAGTCTCAAGATTGCAGGCTATCTCCATTTGGGCGTATGTGGAGATGTTTGTAAAGGTACTTTGATTCATCTGGTACATGCCTCAATCTATTTCTCCCTTAGATTGCTTTGTTGCTTCTGCTAGGGAATTTCACTGGCAGGATCATTCAGCAATCACCTTCATAACATCTCTCAAGGAATATTTCATATTTTTAAGATCTTTATAGAGCTTATCAAGCTAGTTTTGTCCCATTATGTCAAGTACTTTTTTAAAAATAGCTAATAAACTAGTTTCTGAAAATGGAAGAATGAAGTACACACAATGAGCACAAATGATCATGATGTTAAATTACTACTTATTTTATATCTCATTTCTAGGTGGGTGGATACCACTCTGTCTTTCCCCTTTCAACAAATTTATTATTTGCTTATTTAAAAACATTGGTTTAAATTTTTTTTGAATTCCAAATTCTTTCTCTTCATCCTGTCCCTCTTCCACCTATGAAGTGACTATTGAGTGACTCTTTCAACTCATGGTTTTAGTCAAAAATTTATTTTCATAGAATCAGAGTTCTAAGTTTTAGGGAAACTAAGAAATTATCTAATCCAGGATTTCTTAAACTTTTTTTTTAAAAATAACTTACAGTCTCTTTTCTCAAGAAATTTTTACACAACTCTGGGTATATAGATATATAGAAATCAAATATTTACTGATGATATTTCATAATTTCACAGTTTCTACATTCTGTTATGTGACCCATATGGGGACAGGACTCACAGTTTAAGAAGTTTTTTATTTAATTTAACCTTCTACTTCATGTCCTCTTATAACACTTCTGATGTTGGTCATCCAGTTTGATTGTGATGGTAATTCTTTCCAAAAGTGAGTTAGGCAAAATGGCCTTGAATTCCTTTCTATGGTTCTTTGACTGACCTCTAATGATTAGGAGCTCATTGCTTTCAGAGCAGCCTAGTCTAAGTGTTGACAGCTCTAATTATTGGGAAGTTTTTTCTTATACTTATCAGATCTCTACTTCTCTTTAACTTGAAATTATTGTGCATCATTTTGTTCTCAAGAACTTTTAATAGTTGTTCAAATATTTGAAGACAGTTATTGTATCCGCCACAAGTATTTTCTTCTCCAGCCTAAACATCTCCAGTTTCTTGAATAATTTTTCTTTTGATAGAATTGGTCCTATTCCCAATTTGTTCATCTTCTAATTAGTTAATGAACCTTTTAAAGTTTAATGCCTAGGGTTGAACAGAATATTTCAGATGTGGTTTGACCATGGCAAATATAATGGAATTTTATCTCCTTAATTCTGTTTACTATAAAATACCCTCAATTCATATTATCTTTTTAAATTATTTTGTAGCCAGATTATACTATTGACATATTGAACTTGTGGGCAACTAGAACTCCTTAGTTGTTCCCACATAAACTTCTGCCAAGTCAAATTTTCTTTGCTATCCTGTATGTGTATGTTATAAAACCAATATAGAGTATTTTATATTTGTAATAATAGTAGTTGATGTTTATGTAGTTCTCTAAGGTTTATAACCATTTTAAATGCAGAATTATCTACTAAATTTCATCTAATTAGATTCAATTGCTCATTTGAATCTGTTAAGATCTTTTGAACCTATAATCTGTAATTCAAGTTGTTAATTTTGAGTTTTGTGTCATTCACATATTTGATAAATATTTAATCAGTTAATCCACTACATAATTTGAACAGAGCAGGATTAGTCCTGTGGTAAGCTGTTAAAGACACATTTCTTCTGTTCTCTCCCATTGACATTGATGAGCATTTTTTGTTTTAATCAATTGGCTAGAGATCTATATAATTGTATTTTCATCCAGCCCAGATTCTTTTTGTCTTGCCTGTAAGGGTATCATGAGAGACTTAGTCAAGTGTTTCCCTAAATCCAATTATTCTCTGTCCACAGTGTTATCTCTGAGCTATCCATTTTTTTAAAGGCTATAACAACATTCACATATTTGGACAGATAAACTCCTTCTTTATTATATATTTTTGACTTTTGTTCTGGATCAGTTAGGTAGTGTGGTGATTAGAGTACTAGACTTGAAGATAGGATGACCTGAATTAAAATCTGACCTCAGTCATTTATGAACGGTATGATCCTGGGTAAATCATTTAATTTCAGTCTCCTCATCTGTAAAATGGGGATAACAATAGCATTTAACTTCCATAGTTGTTTTGAGAATCAAATGAGATAATATTTATAAAGTACTCTGTAAATTTTAATGTGTTATATAGCTATTATTATTTTATTATTTATTTATTCATGTCTCCAAATCAGTTTTCTTTCTAGGAAAGCATCTATTTTAGATGAGCTCTAACTCAGTGTAAGATTTATATTGGAATAAAATAAGACATCAACAGGTCACCTGGTGGTTATAAGAATGTGCTTTATTTAACTATAACATATAAAGAATATTCATCAAGAATACAGCATTAATTCAGATGGGAGCAGTTATCTTGTCTCAGGATTTCCAATAATTATATACCAGTCCTAAGTGTGGGAAAAGCTGAGAACTCCTTTCTCTGCCATACTGGCTTTTGTGCTTCACTGACTTCAAAACTACACCATTTAAGATTTGAGGACAGTTTAACCACTTTTTAAAGAAAAAATTAGTCTGTGTGAAGCTGATATTGCTGATAATATACAAGTTACAAATGAAGGTATATATGAGACACAAGGATAAATGATTATTTACTAATAATGAATTCATTTACATGGGAAAAATAATGCGTCATTAAGGCATTAATCCTACTTTATAGACTGTCAGTAGTAAAATATAGCCATTTTAACCATAGCAATTTCAAAGCAGATGATAGATTATTTGGGAAATGTGGTTTAGAATTTATAGTGAAGTTAAGTTTTGCTGTCATTGTCAGTTTTTTGGAACAGGAAAACGAAATCAAGGCAGACTAACAGTAGTTTTAGAAATTCACTAGTTAATGGTGTGAGAATAAATAATATTTTATTGCAGTTATCTAGCAATTGAGTTTTGGAATAATTTTTTACATAGTTATTATCAATTTCCATGAGTCTCTTGGGAATATTTTTGTTATCTATGCTAGAATGAATAAATGTTGAATTAGATAGTACATTCTTTTATTTATTAAAAGTAAGTGTTTTTTGATGTATTTTTGTAACACCATAGTATCCCTTAATATCTGTCCTTCCCTCTCCTAGAAAGCCATTCCATAAAACAAATAACATTTTTAAGACAAAAAAAGAAAAAGAAGAGTTAACCACCCCCTCAGCAAAACTGATCAATTTATTGAAAAAAGTCTAAAAACATGTTCAGTATATACTTTATAGATTCCCATTTTTGCAAGGGGGTGGAATGGGAATGGGAATACTCATCTCTTGAACTGGGCTGGTCCTTTAGAATTTTGCAGCATTTGCTTTTTTTTTTTTTTTTTTAATAGTTCTTCCTGTTTATATTGTTATAGTCATTGTGGATGTAGCTTTTTTGGCTCTTATAACTCCACTTTGAGCCAGTTCATGTAAATAGGGAAAAAATGAGGAGAGACAGATTTGGGCTCAATGGAAAGAAAACTTTCTGAACAAATGGAGCTGTCTGAAAGTAGAAAGGCTGGTTAGGAGGAAGTAGATGTTTTCTTAGAGGTTTTTGAAATGAATTATAGTGTGTTATAAAAGGAATCCCTGATTAAGTGTGGGTTAGACTATCCCAGGTTCATAAATTGTGGTTTGTGATCTTATATAAAGTCTCATAATTAAATGTGGGAGTCACAAAATTTTGATTTATTATCAGTAAATGTTTGATTTGTATATCTATTTTTATGTACCTGGAGTCCCATAAAAATTTATTGGCTGAAAAGCAGCCACAAGTGGAAAAAATTTAAGAGCCATGGACTAGCTGACCTTAGAGATTCCATCTAACTTTTAGATTATGTGATCATGAGCAGTCAGGTTTGGTAGGAAGTTATGTTAGAAGTTTTCCATTAATTCCAGCAGGCTTTGGTTTGTCTTTTCTATTTTATACTATATTTGTATTGAATTGTATTGTAATTTTTATTTTATTTAGACTATAGTCATAACCATGCCAGATAAGTATGTGAAAGGGATTATGTTGTAAAGTTGGAGGGAAGCCATATTGTAATAATTCTTGAATGTAACAAAGCAACTTGTATTTTATCCTATAGCTTATGGGGAGCAGCTAAAGACTTTTATGAGCAAGGGAGCACATTAGGAAGATCACTCTTCCAATTGTATTTGAGAGGAAAGAGTCATGCTGTAGCAAAACCAATTAAGAGAATAATACAAGGTGAGAAACAAATGAAGGAATGAATTAGAGCAACGTAGTAAGAATGAAAGGCTGGGAAAAGATGTGAGAATCGCTGTGGAGGTAGAATAAAAAGGACTCAGCAACTCTTGAGACTAGGTAGCTCAAATATGGATATCATTCTAAGGAAATGAGGGTCTCAATAAACATTGGGAAGTTTGAGGATGCACACATTTGGAGGAAAAGAGAAATGAATTTGATGTGCCAGCAAACCATGCTTATGTACATGCCCTGCAGATTACTGAAATGTAGTATTGGAGTTTAGGGTAAAACTTGGGCTGGAAGTAGAGTTGGGAAGCATCTGCCAAAAAGCAATAATTTAAGCCATGGAAGTAAATTGTATCATGATGTGGTTGGTTTGGAATGCACAGATAGGGGAAAAATAAGATAGGAAAAATTATTTTCATTTGGCTCCCTTTGTCATTCTTTGTAGTTTATGCATTTATAAACATTTTTCTAAGAAAGAGTCCATAAGCTTCACTATAATGTCAAATGATTCCAAGAGAACTATACAAATGTTAAAACCCTTTTTGTAGAGAGAGAAGAAGGCCTAGTACATACTCTTGGGGGCAGAGGCCAAACCAGAAAAGTATGGCCAAGTAATGGAGATGATGTAGGGCAAAAACTTATAGTTTATATTACAAAAATAATATAAAAAATTAGGTTCATTTCAATTGAGCAGAGCTGGGAGTTAGTTGCAGCAATGATTCACAGATGGATGCTATTAACAATACCACCTGGAAACTTCTTATTTTAACTAATTCTTTTAGCTAACTAAATGCTAAGTGTATTGGTTTCCACCTGCTGCAGGGGTATAAGTGCTATTAAATGTCAGTGCCCTGAGGAATGTCCTGAGCATCCTACCCTAGTTATTGCTCTCTTTGGGAGATACTATGGTTTATGGAGTGGGACACAAAAGATAAACAGAAGTTGAGGAATCAAGGTGGAGCCAAGATGGTAGAGAGTAAAGGCAGAGATTCTCCTGAGAGCTCTCCCAAACCCTTCCAAATACCTTTAAATAATAATTGTAAACAAATTCTAGACTATCAGAACTCACAAAAAGATGGCATGAAGAGTTCTCCAGCCCAGGATAACTTGGAAGGTCAGCAGGAAAGCTCTGTTGTATCAGGGTATGAGTGAAGTACAGTCCAGTGTAGGCTATGCCAGCATAGCAGGTGCCCCAGCAATTAGAGACAGGCTCCAGGGTGACTAAATCAATGGCCATAGTGGCAATTACCAGGTCTCTCAGACCAAAGATGCTAAAGGGCAGAAATAAAGGTTTGTCATATCTGAGTGAGAGGGGAGGACAGTTCAGCACAAGCTGAGCCAAGATAACTCCTGCCCTAGCAAACCAGGAGCTGTCCTTGGAAGTCATTAAATCAGCAGTGAAGCAATAGTTTCCCAGAGCTCTTAGTCCACAGACTGTAAGGTGAACAACTGGTCAGAAGGAGATTACAGATTAAGTCTTTGCTAGCACTTAGGCAGGATTCTGTGTTTTGCCTATACTTATATTTTATTTCAGTCCTGGATAATAGTCCCAGGGAGAGGAGGAGTACTAGGATACCAGAGCTTGCAGCCACCATGAAGAAGGGACCCTCCTCATAGTTCTAGGGCATAAACCAGAATACAGGCCAAAAGAATAAACACCTCTCCTTAAATCAAGGGTGGAGAATTTTTTCTTCTTCTAAGTGTCACTTGGATATTTATAGCATCATTCCTAGGCCATACAAAATTATCAACTAATTGAACTCAAACAGTGGAGGCTGTTGGACTTAGCTTTCAGCCATCATCATTTACAATTGCCTCAGCAAATTATTTCATGGGTCTTATTTGATTTGCAGGATGGATATTCCCTCCACCCTTACCTTAGATCATAACATCTTTGGAAAACTAAAAACTTACAGGATCCTAGAAGTATCTCTGAAAATAGCTGCATAAAACCCTGAAACTTGGTACAATTCACCCTCCTCTCTGGAAGCAGAATCCAACTTTAACAAGGAGTTAAAATTCAAGTAATAAGTTGGGAAAATAAGCAAACAACAGAAAAATATTCTGACCATGGAAAATTAGTAAAATGATAAAGAAGATCAAAACATACACACTCGGATAATAACTAAGTCAAAGCTCTTACATCCAAAGCCTCCAAGAAAAATATGATTTGGTTTCAGGTCATGGAAGAGCTAAAAAAAACTTATTTTGAAAATCAAATAAGAGAAGTAGAGGGAAAAATGAGAGTGATGCAAGAAAATCATGAAAAATGAGTCAGCAGTTTAGTAAAGGAGAAAAAAAATACTGAAAAGAACACCTTTAAAAGACTAGACCAAATACTAAAGGAAACACAAAAGAGTAGAAGAAGGCCTTAAAAAGCAAAATTGGCTAAATGGAAAAAAATCCACAGAAGAAAAGACCTCTGAAAATAGAACTAGACAAATGATAAAATACATACAAAAGCTCACTGTTGAAAATAATTCCTTATAAGTTAGAATTGAGCAAATGAAAGCTAATGACTTCACGAGAAATCAAGGAATCATAAAACAAAACCAAAAGAATGAAAAGTAGAAGACAATATGAAATATCTTACTGGAAAACAACTGATCTGGAAAATAGACTCCGAAGAGATAATTTAGACATGAAAGTCATGATAAAAAAATTGTCAAGGAAAAATGCCCTGGTATTCTAGAACTGTAATGTCCAGGCTAGCTCTCTATAGGATCTTGGGATTAGGCAAAATCCTTGGTCTTAGGGTGAAGTGAAGGAGACAGGAGAGTCACCACATGGCTGGTCCAAGATGGAGTCTGGAATCTGGAGTCTAGAGCCTGAAGTCTTCTGTGGTGAAAGCTGCTGCTAAGAGCTGTGACTGACAGAGTCTTCTGTCCCTGGGACTCCTCTTAAATACCCCAGCACAACTACATCACCGTACCACACTGGGCATGCACAGCTGTAGAATATCACATCACCACATTGCCCTAAGTATATGCCAACTAGATTAACCACATCATATATTACATTAACTATGTTCTTAGAGAACTACCATTTTACACTGAGTAAATATTTAAGTACAAGCACTCTATTGTCTTAGATTCAGTTCACCCTTTCAGAATTCAGACTGCTACATAGAACCACAGGATAAAATAGAAATTGAAAGAAAACTGATCACTTTCTGAAAGAAATCCTCAAACAAAAATTCCTAGGAATATTATAGGCAAATTTTGGAACTCCCAGGTCAAGGAGAAAATAATATGAGCAGCCAAAAAAACCCAATTCAAATATCATGGAGCCATAGTCAGGATAAGACAAGATTTAATAGTTTCTACAGTAAAGAACCAGAGGATTTGGAATCTAATATTCTTGAGGAATCTAATATTCTTGAGGACAAAGGAGCTAGGATTACAACCAATAATTATCTACCCAGAAAAACTAAGTATTATAAAGATATTCAGTGAAACAGAGGACTTTCAAGCATTTCTGATAAAAAGACTTGAGCTGAATAGAAAATCTGATTTTCAAATACAAGGCTCTAGAAGAGCATAAAAAGGTAAACAGAAAAAGAAAATATTAAGGAACATAATAAGTTAAGCTGTTTACATTCCTACATAGGGAGATGACACTTGTAACTCAAGAATTTTCTCATTTTTAGGGCATTTAGGAAGAGTATATATAGACAGAAGGCACAAATGTTAGTTGAATGTGAAAGAGTGATATCTAAAAAAAATAAAATTAAGGTGTGACAGAAGAAT